>NW_027185876.1:16719583-16742035 GCF_028583685.1 Petaurus breviceps papuanus
TGATGGTAATGGTGATGATGATGATGGTGATGGTGATGATGATGATGGTGATGATGATGATGATGATGATGATGATGATGGTGATGATAGGGCAGCCTTGGTCAGACAATAACTGGGGTATTGTGTTTAATTGTGGATGCCACATTTTAAGAAGGACATTGGTAAACTGGAATGAATTTATGGGAAGGTGGCCAGGATAGTGAGGAGACTGAAAACCCAACACCTGCAAGGAGCTAGCTCAAGGAACTAGCTGTTTTTATTTTGAAGAGAAGGTTGGTAGGGATTATGTAAGAACACAATAGCTTTCTTCAAGGATTTAAAGAGTTACATCACAGACAGATTCCATTTCTATTGCTTGACTCAGGGAAAAACAAGGAGAAATCATTGCTAGTCACAGGGATATGACTCTCAGCTCCACATAATAAAAAGTATCCAACAACTAAAACTGTCAAAAAGGGGAATAATCTGATTCAGAAGTGGATAAGGTCCTCTTCAGAGGAGGTCTTCAAGCAGAAACTAAACGACCACTGCTCAGGGATTTTGTAAATGCAATTCTTGTTCAGATTATGGTTGGACCAGATGACACTGAAATCCAGGCTGCTCCCCACATGGAATCTCCATCTCCCAAATCTAAGCTTTTTCATTAGCTATTCCCCATCCCTGGAATGCTTCCCCCTTCATCACTGCTTCCTGGCTTCCTTCAAGATCCAACTAAAATTTCATCCTTTACAGGAAACCCTTCCTAACTACTCTTGATTCTCGTGCTTTCTCTCTGTTGATTATTCCCTACTTATCTTATATATAGTTAATTTGTTTATAATTGTTTGCATATTGTCTCCACCATTAGACTGGGAGCTCCTTAAGGGCAAGAACTGTCTTTTGCCTCTCTTTGCATCCCTGTGCTTAGCGCAATGCCTGACACATAGTAAAAGCTCAATAAAATGTTTATTGACTTACTGATCTCTGAGTTCTCTTGCAGACCTGAAATTTTGTGATTCTGTGATATCACATAAGATTCAAAAGATACAAAAGGAATATTTATAGCACACAAAACTTTTGTGCATTAATTTATGTAGAAGTATGGTATTACAGAATTTTATGTTTGTGCTAGCTACCATTTAGTGACCAACAAAAGGTATCAAAGGTTATGATCTTGGGTACCAAGTCTATTATAGTATAAAAAAACAATTCTTATACATGTCATACAATGACATTTTCTCTTTATACTCATTCATTTTGTTTCATTGTTACAAATAATATATGAAACTTTTATTTCTATCATTTCTATTTTATATAATTCATTTATATTTTTCTATCATTTGAGGTATAATATTTAATCCATATTACTTATATTTTCTATTATTTAGAAAGAAATGATATAGAGGAAAAAGCCTTTAGACAATACTAGAGACTTAAATCCAGCCTGTTATCAATCCATTGACAAAATCTCTTTGGTCCACTCATTTAAGTAGCGCAAACACTTCTGCACATTCTATATTTTAACCCATCTTTCTTCATAATATCCAAAATTATGCCATTAGAAATCTTGTTAAATGCGGAAAATAAAACACATTATGTCTATAGAACTTGTATGATTTACCTGGTGTGCTGGCTAAAACAAATAAATGTGATCTGTAGGATTATTAATAGGTATATGGATATCTCAAATGAGGGAAATAATATGTAGTATTTCCTAAGTGGATTTCCTCTGATACCCACTGTATCTACTTCACAAAGTTGTGAGATTCAAATAAGAAAATGTATGTAATCTTATGAGTGTATGGATGTAATGGGAATGCAAATTTGGAAGATCTTCCCTGCCCCTAGGCTAAAGTACACCTGAAGCCTGGGGTGGGAGGCTTGTTTTTCAGTAGATACTTCTTGATTGGCCAGTGAGTCAATAAGGTTGTTACATTCTCTGAGCCAGGAGAAGGCTATATAAGCCCTGATGTGTAGCTTTGTTTGGGGGCTCACTTTGAGAAGTGTTCTGTGATTTGATATGGATTATGGGAATCCGTTGTCCTGAGCTCCCCGGTTTTGAAAAAACCCAGATGTTGAAACCCAGATGTTGACTGGGTATGGATGTAATGGTTGGACAGTTTGAAATCTGTCTACTAGATCTGTTTCTGTCTTGATAATTCTGTCTGTGTACTTTGAAGTTCGGGGTGCTGACCTTTTCTCCTGAACAAGGTAAACGATATATGTCTGACTGGTTAAAGTAAGCTTGTTAACCCATTTTGAGTTGCTTTCCTTTATCAAAGCAGATCCAAGAACCTGTGGTGGCAGCAAACCCTGAGGACGCTTGGTGTGCTTGCTGCTACAATGGATAAAGAAAAAGATATTTATGTATATACATATATGACGTGATATATTGGTTAATACACAGCATGTTATGTATGATATATGCATGTATAATTGTATATACACATGGTTATATACATATGTATACATATAGAAAACATATTGCTTCTATGCCATATTGTGATATATGTATATGTATCTAATCAATATTACATATATAACATTTGGTATGATATTTGTGATTTATATATGTTTCCTATGTAGTATTTCTTATGTAGATTGACATCTTTTCTTTAGTTTATCTTTTTAGTTGTCCAGAGCACTAGAAGGTTCTGTGTCTTGCCCAGAGTCTAATATACATTTAGTATCAGGGACAAGACTTGAATACAGGTCTTGCTGCCTTTAAGGTCAGCTTGCTTTCTACTGTGACCATTCTACCTCTCATTATAATAAGACTAATACCTACCATTTATATATTACTTTAAGACTTTCAAAGCACTTTAAATGTACAGGGTGCCCAAAAGTCTAAGTGTAAGTTTCAATCATTTTTTTTTTGCTTTTGGAGGGGGGAAGACAGGGCTTTTGAGGTTGTGACTTGCCCAAGGTCATATGCCTAGTAAGTGTTAAGTGTCTGAGGCCATTTTTGAACTCAGGTCCTCCTGACTCCAGGACTGCTGCTCTATTCACTGCACCACCTAGTCTCCCCAGGTCTTAATCTATTGAAGCTTAAAATTGCACCAAATTTTCTAGTACAAACCTGTAAAATTTCACAGAAATTAAAAAATGAGTTACTAGAAGCCCCAATAATTGAAAAGAATGAATAATAAAGAACAAAGGAGATGATACTAACTACTTATTTTAAAGTATCAAAGAAGGATAGATGGGAGTACATAATATTGTTCATCCAAATATGCTAAAATTCTATTTGAACTATAAAAATGCATTTATATTTTATTTTTTCTTGTTTCCCACTACACTTCTTAGATACTTTTGTGGAATGGATTTTTTTTATCTATACGGTTATAAAAATTTTATTGTGATTTTTTTTCCTGTCATATTATGTCTACACTTAACATGTCAAAAAAAGTATGTCATTTCAAATGATCATGACTTTATTTCCTGGAAAAAAATCAAGACTTCATTTCCTTCATTGCCTGTGAACATTTTGACCTTCTTCATTTAGTAATTAAGAAGGCATGTGATCATATGATCATAGATTTAGAGCTAGAAGGCATATTAGAGGTAAGAGAGTACAACTCCTTCATTTTTACAAATGAAAAAAATTGAGGCCAAGAGAAATTAAGTAACTGGCTTCAGATCACACAGGTAGTCTGAGAAAGGATTAAAAATTAGGACTTACTAACTCTAAGTCCAGGGCTCTATCTACTGAACCATGAGATCCATGTTCCATTTTTTTTTTCCTGAACTCCAGCCTGCTTTTTTTTTTCAATTTTCCTCCTTTTCAATATATTTTAAAATCCCAGTTCTGTCTTCAAAGGCAAATAAATTTGGAATCACCTGCAAAGTATGTGAACATAATATATATTCCATCTGATTTCCTTCCTATTGAAATGGAAGCCTTTCCCTATCCATGTACGTTGTCATCTGTGTTCATATATCATAAATTTGAATTTCAGCACTGACCTTAGCCATATCTAAATGCCGATGGCAACATGGTCTAATCAATTGAAATAGATTTGGGAAAATTCCAGGTAGAAATCAAGATGATGGAGCAAAGGCCCTAAGAGAGTTGAAATTGATGGACACTTACATTTTGCATATGAACTGTTGTGTGTGGGTAAGAAATACGGAAAGATCCATGTGAACCAAAATATTTCAATGTATCTATGACCTCATTCATGTGAGTTTCCTCTCCTCTAGTGAAGATGGCAACCCATCTATGTCTTTTTAGCCCATGAAATTGTGATCCTTGCATTACAATTCAGAGAGGATCTGTTCAGCCTGCAAGAGACCTCCTCTCAGTCTTTTCCACATTTCATGGCTGGGAGTACAGCATTCATATTATTCATCCATTATCGGTTGCTCTTGCTCTATAAATGGTCCATCTTACCCTATCACTTGATTATAGGTCATCATTTCAAATACACTGTTACCTACTTGTAGCCATCATATGTCTCTTGTGAATCCTTTGGGTCATCTGAAATTTTGAAATGATAGTGTTGCAAGGTTTGCAACCATACTGCATCACTAGAAAACATTTATGTTAAAAGAATGGGTTTTATCAAGGAAACAGCATAGGATGGCTGAACGTATATTGTGTGAAATATATGATAATTAAAGGGCATAATGCTAAAAGGTGGATATCCACGACACTGGAAAAATACACATATTAAGAATAAATTATACTCAATCCCCTTTCCTTTTCTCTTCTCACTTTGCCATTTTCCAGGAACCTGAGTCCCATAATTTGGCTATAATAAAATGTGACTGCTGGGGATATGTTGAAGGGGTTGGCGTTCATTTGCATGCGGCCTCCATGCAGGGCCCAGGGCAATCTTTCCTCTCTCTCCTCTCCCTCCTCTTCCCCTGCTGGCATTGCTCTGATCAGATGTGACAACGGGAAACACAAGTGCATTTCCTGGAGATTTACCAACATAGAGGATGAAAGCTCAGAGGAAAAGCAACAATTGGAAAAGGGTCTTATGGGGAGGGGGGAAAGTTCCTGCATTGATCATTTTCAAATGTCAACTCCATTCCTAAGAACTCTGGAGACTGGTAAGCAAACCTGTTTCTAATGAATACAACAAGAGTCATTTGAATCCAGGAGACCTGAGCTAGTCATACACATCTTCTTGGCTATCTTCCCTTATTCCCGAGCTAGGACTGCCCCCTAACAATAGCTTTTCTATTTCAGTTTCAAATGACTCAAGCTATGGTTCTTCTAGAGCTTCTCTTGGGAAATTATTCTGGGATCTAAGAGATTTCTCCTGTTTGGTATAAATTTTCACTTAGTTCATTACATTTCTCAGTTCAATTCCTTCAAAATTTCCCAACCAGGTATTCTTCCCTTCTTACTCCCTTCTCAAATGCCTTCTAATCTGGTTTTTGACCTCAACATCAGACTCAAACTACTGTCTCCAAGGTTGCCAAGGTTTTATTTGCTAAATCTGATGACCTTTTTTTCTAGTCCTCATTGCCCGTCACTGCTCAAAAACATTCAATAAGTCCCTGTTACTTCTAGGACAAAACATAAGCTCATCCGTCTGGCATTTTAGGACCTTCAGAAAAGCAGATCTCAAACTGCCTTCTCAACTTTATTTCACACTACTTATGCATTTTACCCCTTGGCTAAGCTAGACTGCTATAGTTGTTCCTTAAACTTGACATTCAATATCTCACCTCTGTATATTTGGGGAGGCTTCTGTCCTCTCTGCTTGAAATGTACTTTTCATCTCTGCCTGTCAAAATCCTTCTCTTCCTTTACATTTTAATCTCCTCTAAAATGCCTTCCTGATCACCCCAGAAAAAGATACTTGCCTTCCTCAACTTTTTCTAGAGCACATTGTTTAGATAGATCTACATAATACTAATAGCTGGCATTATACTAATCTTTGTATGGATTCCTTGCCCCCAAGTTGAATATTAGTTTTTTGAGGGCAGATGGTTTTTTCTTTAATTTTTGTGTCCCTAGTACATAATATTGTTCTTTGCATGCGGCAGTTGCTTAATAAGTGTCTTATCTAATAAGTCATGAAGACTTGAGTTCACATCCAGCTTCAGATATTTCCTACTTTCTGACCATGGGCAAGCCTGGTACACTATAGGCACTTGATAAATGCTATTGACTTGACCTGACTTGATATAACTTTATTGTTCTAGGGCATAATTCTTCCCTTCTTCCCCCATCATCTATAACTTATCCTGTTCTACCCTCGGTGTTTGCTATTTCCCCCTGAGGCTTAATTTCTACCTGAAGGGAATGGCACCTTGTCCACCTCTCAGTGGTTTGTGTCTTACAGTAGAAGGGGTGCCTCTTCTCCATGCCAACCATAACCCACATCATCTCTAAGTTCAACAATTTCTAATTACAACTCTGGCCATGATACACAAGTCATTTGGAATTGTGGGAAGACACAAACACCATAAACATTCACTGGCTTATTTTGCAACAGGACAGCCATATATTAGAGCTCCCAAAAGTCAAAATAGGAGAAAAGGTTTTAGATCACTCAGAAATCATTGGCCTTGAATTCCCTTTTTTCACTGGAGTTTTACCTGGGTTTACTATTCTTCAATCCTAAATAAACAATGAACCAGAGTAAGCAAGGTTTTTTGCCTCCCAGTAGAGGATCATTATTCCCTATTCTGAATTACTCTAGGCAATTACCACCTTACAATATTGGAGACAGTTTAAAACTTCAAGGAATAGCCTCACCTTCCACCTTCACAGCTCCACTGGGTAGCTCTAATTAGGATGCTAAAGCATCCCTTGAAATTTCCTGGTCATGGATAATCTCTCCAATAACCTAAACCATAAGCTCTCAGCACTTATTGGTTCTATGTCATTATTGTCCAAATTTTCCCATAATTCATCCATGGAAAATATTCTAATTTCTGCGCTGAGAATCTCATGTGTATCTGTATTCTTACATAAGGTGTAGCATACAGAATCAGAGTTGAAAGATAACAAAAAATTCTCAGCACATTTTTTTTTTACTAAAATAAGCTCTCTAGTTCAATTTCCCATCAGCTTCTGTGTATTTCTGATAAACACATGAGAAATGCCTTGTCTTAAGAAAGATATCAAGCCTTCATTTTTGCTCTATACCATCAAGGAATTTTTCAAAACCTATTTACATTAATATTATCCTGAATTCTGTATTCTACAGATTGGTCCTCTATATTTCACAGAATTCAGGCTTGATTTTACAGCTGACCTCCCAGTCAGCGGTAAAACTGTAATGATGCGGGACACCATGGAAAATTGCCCATGAATGCCTATCTGTCTCCTTCTCATGTTTTCATCAAGAATGCCCTTGATGCACACATAGACCCATCTCATAAAGATTTAATAGAGGTGAGAAAGCAGGCATGTGGGTCAATATTTGCTAATAAATGAAAGTGAGAAAGGCAGGCATCTGATTCAATATTTTCTAGTGTTTTCTCAATTGTCTCTTTTTTTTTTGTAAGAGCACTATTTGTAGCCTTTTCCATTCTTTTAGAATCTTACCCTTTTTGAAATGTCTTGAGAATCATTCCCTGGGAGTTTTTAAATTATATTGCCTCCAGCCCATATGGTTTTCCTCTATATGAAGTCAGTCTATTTCACTTCTTCTTCTTGTCTTCTCTTTCCTAAGTGTCATTGGTACTTCATCACATAGTAAATGGAGTGCAAATAGAGTCCAAATATCCAAAATAGTTTCCTGCCCTCAAGAAGCTTAGATAATTTTGGTGGAGAGTGGGAGAAAATGTAGAGAAATAAAGCTAAATACAAGTAAAATTAAAGCTAATTGGGGGAGGAAGAGACAGTTAATTCTTGCTAAAGCTTGGATCATGGTCTTCCCAAGATTACTTTTGCCTCAATTACTTTATGAAGGAGATATTGCCCTCATTTCCATCATTCTCCATAATGTTTTGTTGTATTTTAGACTAGGTCTTCCTGTCTTTATAGGCTGAAAGTGCAGTGACTACTTATGGACCCAATCTTCTACCCCTTTACTTATTCCCTCCTTTCCCCAGCAAGGATCAGCATGGGAGCTACGGCACACTACATTTCCAAATTGGAATTGTTGATCTCTCTCTTTTTTTTCAAGAATATTTTCTTTTTTTTCTTTTCTTCCTTTTTTGCCTTTTAGAGGGCAATTGGGGTTAAGTGACTTGCCCAAGGTCACATGGCTAGTTTTTGTGTTAAGTGTCTGAAGCCAGATTTGATCTCAGTTCCTCCTAACTCCAGGGCCGATGCTCTATTCACTGTACCACCTAGCCACCCCTGTTGTTCTCTCTTTAGGCAACCTTGTGACTCCCCTGTTTCCAGGAGATCACCATTTGGTAGCATACTTAATGCAGATACCCAATAGGCTTGACCCTGAAGCTCAGATTAACACATCTCAAGAGATCTGCCAGCCTCAGGATTCCTGAGAACAGGGATTACAGACCACCATACTTGCCTCCTCCTTAGAGTTTTGCAGAAGTTTATATGATAAGCTGATATTAGTCCTGGTTCCTAAAGTATTGCTTTTCAAAGATATTATTTACTAGCTAAAACAGTTTCTGGGTTCTATTATTTTCCTTCTTGTGGCAACTGTTTTGCATTGGTTAAATTTTCATAACAAATTGCCTTCTTCCTCTCTCTCTCTCTGTCTCTCTCTGTCTCTCTCTCTCTCTCTGTCTCTCTCTCTCTCTGTCTCTCTCTCTTTCTCTTTCTCTCTGTCTCTGTCTCTCTATCTCTCTCTGTCTCTCTCTCTGTGTCTCTGTCTCTCTGTCTCTCTCTGTCTCTCTCTCTCTGTCTCTCTCTCTCTCTGTCTCTCTCTCTGTCTCTCTCTCTGTCTGTCTCTCTCTCTGTCTCTCTCTCTCTCTGTCTCTCTCTGTCTCTCTGTCTCTCTCTGTCTCTCTCTGTCTCTGTCTCTGTCTCTCTCTCTGTCTCTCTCTCTGTCTCTCTCTGTCTCTTTTTCTTTCTCTTTCCCATTACCTAGAACAGCAGTAATTGCCTTCAGTGCCCTTTTCATATCTTTATCCTTTCTTCTAATTTAGTGTTTACTTTGACCCTTTTTGTCTAACTCCAAAATTACCACTATGTAACCCAAAGTGTCCTGCCTGTAGAGGTATTGTCTTCCAACTTTATTCTCAAATAAAATATTCAAAACCCAGCCCTTCCCCATACTTTCAGGTTGTTGTTTTTTCTTTATTTTTTGTTAACATTATTGCTTTCCAGGAACTGAACTACTCAGCCATACTGGTTTACTTGCCATTCTTCATTCATAATGTTCTATGTTCCTGCACCATGTTGAATAGGCTGTCTTCTATGCCTAGAATATTTGCCTTCCTCAACAACAGTTAGTATAGTTTAAGTACATACCATATATCAGGCACCATGCTAAGCATTATAGATACAAAGGGAGTAAAAAAAAGAGTCCCTACCCTCCAGGAGCTCATGGTTTAATGAGACAACAGGTAAAAAGCTATATGTATATAAGTATATATACATTATATGTGTACATATGATACATTATCTAGTATTTTATACATGTATATTATATAGATGTAAATGGACATTTATATATACTATAGTGTATAGATATTCATATAAAATAATATAAATGTGATATATTGAGGATAATCTCAGAAGATTAAATTAACAGGATTAAGGAGGATCAGGGAAGACTTCTTGCAGAAGGAAGAATTATAAACAGCCCTGAAGTAAGCCAGATGATAGATATGAGGAGGGAGAGTATTCCAGGCATGGGGAACAGCCAGGGAAAATGCCTGGTGTCAGAAAGAGTGTTTTATTTAAGGATCTGCAAGGAGGCCAATGTCACTGGATCACAAAGTATATGGAGAAGAGTAAGGTACAAGAAGATCACAAGGGGGATGATTTTGAAGAGCTTTAAAGGTCAGATAGGATTTTCATTTTGATTCTGGATATAATAGAGAATCATTGGAGTTTAATATATAGAGCTGACATGGTCAGGCCTGTGTTTTGGAAAGTCAATTTAACAACTGAGAGAAAGATGTAGTAGAATGGGGAGAATTTGAGTCAGGGAAACTAAACATAAGACTAATTTTAAGAGTCCAAACATGAGGTGATGAGAATCTGCCCTAGAGTAGTAGCTGTGTTAGAGAAAAGAAGGTAAATATAGAAGTTACAAAGGTAGAAACATTGAAATGACAGTACTTGACAACTGATTGGATGTAAGGGAGGGATAAGAGTGATGAATCATGGATGGCACCTAGATTTGGAATGTGGGTGAATGGGAGGATGGTAGTATCTTTGACAGCCAAAGAGAAGTTATAAAGAGGGGATGATTTGGAAGAGAAGGATGAATTCAGTTTTTGACATGTTGAATTTTAATATATCTATAAAATTCAATTTCAATTCAAGATGTCTCAAATAAGCAACTGGAGATGTGAGACTAGAGGTCAAGAGAGAAGGTACATAGATCGCCAAAGGAAAAAGGAAGAAGAGAGGCATTGTTTCCTCATCTCCACCTCTTCTTAGAATCTCTGGGGTATTTCAAGATTTAACTCAGGAAACATCTTTTGAAATAGGCTGTTCCTAGTGCCACTCCTTACCTTCATTCACCAGCCCCCCAAAATAGTCCTACTGCCTTCCATTCTACGGTTACATTTTATTTACTTTGCATTCATAAAACCTTTATCATTATCAATCACTCAATATGTATTTATGAAGTCCCCACTACGTGTCAGCTAATGTAATAAGCACTAGATTTTTTTTTAGGTATCATGCCATTCCCTCTTATAATCTAAGTTCCTTGAGGACAAATATTTTAATTTCTGTCTATACATCACCTGTACACAGCAACTAATAAGTGCTTCATAAATGTTTTTGTCTCAATGACTAATTGATTGATAATATCTAGATATAAAGTGTCTAAATAAGCTACAAGCCTTTGGTCTTTTTCCTTCTTCAACTCTAAATGACAATTTCTGACAGTATTTGTTGTCCTCTCTAGTGCCCACTTCCAAACTCTCCAAATGTCAAGGTACATGTCCATTTAATTTGAAGGCTTTAGTCAAGGTCTTCATATGTAATTTTTGTTTGTGTCTCCATCCTTTACAACAGACATTCACAGGTAATTTTTGCAGGTCTCTTCTGACTTACACTCACTGTAATCTTTGAAGGTAAGACCAAATATTCTGTGAAATTGTGATTATTACCTTTGGCCACACAAGAAAACCAATCCCACCAACTGTTATATTAGCCTCTCTGGGGAGAAAATTTGAGTTGACCTTCTATTCATCTCACTATAAATGACAACTGTGTATTCACAAATTTCAGAGCCTAGTATCATGAAACTTTGACCAAACTTCCAGATTGTGAATCCTTTTGTGCCCCCTCGATTTTGTTGACTGCTTATCTAGGTCTTGGATACTACTGTGCTTCAGACCTCCATTTGCTTGGGATTTTATGTCTCTTACTCTAGTAACAGATTCTTCTCTTTTGACCACCCCTTTCCATCTAGCACATAATCAACTAGGACTATCAATCCCTGAGGCCCGTCACACCATGTACAGTGACCCAATACCAATCCAGACCACATCATGATGGGTTCTTAACTGCAATTCTTATACTGTGCCATTCAAGAATGGCCTAGCAGTGTGAAATCAAACTCAACTCTCATAAATATTTCAATACACTTCTTCATGTCTAATAAACTGTAACTGATGGGAGCTTTTCCATCTTGGGGATTTCCTTTTCCTCACAACTCCTGCTTTACAACTCATGCTACATTTCTGTATTTAATGTGACTGTTAAAATTGATGGTAATTCCACAGCAATGGGGACCTCAAAGGCTCTAAGTAGAATGCAGTGAATTAGGTAAGAAAAAAGAATTGACTAGTTGTTGTTGTATTCTATTAAATGGGGCATTTGTCAAAAGGATATTGGATGTGATTTTGCAATAGTAAAGCAAGAGTGGGGTCAGAGTCCTGGTGGAAAGAGAGCTCATGAAATAAGCTGTAGGCCACAGTAGTTTTAGGTTCTCCATAACCTTGTACCTCAAACACAAATCACCATTTTTTTTTCAAAAGGGTAGGAGAAGAAAGCATAGCATGCCTAGAACCTAGTTGACCTGATGTAGTGGGCCAGTGAAACACTCATCAATTGGAACCACATGGCTTCACGTCAAGAGTTCCAGAGATGAAAGCAGTAAGCCTTCTAGAGCTTTGATAGGATGGTGAAAATAAACAAAAGGGAGAAAGTAGATCTACCAATTATGGAATTGAAAGCTAAGATCGATGAGGTGGCAAGAAGTTGCCTAGCTTCTCTCAATGGCTTCTTTTTACCTAAGCTGCAGTAGTAAGAAAACAAGCAAACCTGTTGATCCATTATCAGCGTCTTTCCCTTTATCTCCTAGTCTTCAATGGTTGTCTAGAGAAATAAAAGGTTAGATGACTGGTCCAATGTTACATATGAAGTACAAATCAACAGGACTTGAACCAAGAACTGGTTAGTCAAGATCCACTGTTTAAGAAGCACTGAAGGGGTCATGAGTGGAAAAAAATGGAACAAGCCCTGCTCCATCCAATACATCACCTTGCCTCTCAAGAGAAATAAGAAATTGCCAGAATAACTATAATACAAAATTTAATACACATATGATAAACAACCAAATGTATGAGCAGATATGAGGAGGGACATAGCCATAAAGTCTGTCCCTTGGAGAAATAGAAGAAATGTTGCCTCATTGGCAGTTAAGGCATGAGAAGAATTGGAGGTCATTATAATAGTAATAACTGGGGGGGGCATTTAGTACCTTAAAGTTTTCAAAGTGTTCTATAGTCATTCAAACCTTTGAGGTAGGTAATACAGGTATTATTATCATTCCCATTTCACAGATCAGAAAACTGAAGCTCAGAGAGGAGGTATCAAAGTAGATAGAGTGTTAGGAAGCCCTGCTTCAAATCTAGCCTAATATACTGACTGTGAGACCCTGGGCAAGTCACTTAACTTTGCCTCAGTTTCCTTATCTGTCAAAATGAGTATAATAGCACCTACCTCCCAGGGTTGTTGTGAGGATTAAATAAGGTAATAAATGTAAAGTGTGTGGCACATAGTAAGTGTTATACAAATGTTAGAATATTGTTGTTGTTGTAGTTATCATTATAATATTTGAGACAAGATTCAAATCCAAGTTTTCTAGACTCATTTCTAGTTTGTCATGGTCTTGGGCCATGATTGCTCTAGCCTTTAAATGAGTCTGATTGAAAATTCATCTTTATTTCATCTACCTTTACCTCCTAAAACACCAAAATTAGCTCTTAATATTAAATAGTTCCTTGTAAATAGATTAAGATACATTTTCCCTTTTATTAAAAAAGACTTTTTTTGCTGCTTTTTTTTTTTTTTAAACACAACCGGCCCCGTTGTGTGGTGCTGCCATTGTCAAAGCTCTCTATTTCATGGCAGCTACAGAAAAATAGAGTCATTCTCCTAGTAAAGGGCCAGGAAGACATCCATACCTCTGTCTCCAAAGGCACCTGAACAGCTGTGAACCCATGACCTCATGGTTCTAATGGCATTCCCAAGCTCCCTTGCTCAAGGCCATCGAAATCAGAGCCCTCTGAACGGCTAGCCAGTAATTCATGGTACTTAGTCAAAGCCCTTCTCCTCCCTTTGGGTCGCCTTCTCCCCCTCCCTCCCCTCCTCTCCTACTGCTCTCACTCTCCCCTCTCCCCTCACCACCAGTCTGAAGCAGCTTGATCACCTGCCAGCCAGTATTGATTTTTGTTCCCAATCTCCAAGCTGGATAGAAGGAAAAGATTAAAAACAGTTTGTCAGTTTGAAGTTGAATAAGAATTCGGCACAGGGGACGTCTTAGAAATGTGAGAGAGTGGCGGGGGAGGGCTGGGGAGGAGGTGGAGGCGGTCAAGGCTGAAGTCGATCTTAAGGGAACTTAACCCTTTCTCTACCCCCACCCCAACTCCCAAATACCTTGGTAGGGATTGCAGTGTGACCCTGCCCTCTTTGGGACCCCCAACCGTGGTTCCTCCCCACAGCTCTATGGCACATCTCAGGTCTTCCTTGACCTGTGGGTGAGTGGGTGGGGATGGTGGGGAAGGAGTACAGTGGGTTCTTTTCCAACCACAAGAATAGTCAACTCACCTAACTTGTTTTTGGCTGCAGTCAGTGGCTCCCTTCCACACCTTGGCCTAACTCAGCAGCAGAGTTCAAGGTTCAATGTCCTCCCCCCATGCCAGGGGTCTGGGGGCACCGCACACCTGAGCGCAGCCAACTGCCGCTGTTAGTATTCATAGAGCAGGGTCTCCTGCTGTCCTTGTCAAGATGGAGTGGATAGGCCAGGGAAATTTGCCCTTCGAAAAAAATGAGTGTCGTTTGACTTAGGAAAGATCCTTTTGGTTTCTTTGTCAGCTATACAGATGACAAATGATTTACAAGCATCTGTAGAAAACATGAAGGACTTGAGCACTGAGAAGCAGCATGGGAAGTCAGATCCAGGGCACTGAAACTTTATTCACCAGAGGGCCAGGTTACCCATCTACTTGGAGCCGCAAGCCACTCAACTAGGAATAATGATCAATACTCCACGACCAGCCTCATCAGCTCAATAAAACAGGAGCCTGAACTAGGGTACATTCAGAAAAAAGGAGGAAGGATTATGGGGGAATCTCTTTATTGGGGTAATAAATGGCCATCAAAGGGCAGCTAGGTGGCAAACCATAGGTTGCATAGAGCTCTATGCCTAGAGTCAGGAAGACTCATCTTCCTGAGTTCAAATGTGACATTAGACACTTACTAGCTGTGTGACCCTGGGCAAGTCACTTAACTCTTTCTGCCTCAGTTTCCTCATCTGTCAAATTATCTGGAAGAGGAAATGGCAAATTATTCCAGTATCATGAGGTCACGAAGGGTCAGATATGACTGAACAACAACAAGTGGGAATCAGACAGATTTTAAACAAAATAACACCTAAGTCAACACTGGCCATCTGGGATTTCTTGCCACACCTCATTGTTAAAGAGGGAAGAGATCCGACTTACACAGCATTAGCTCACTACATACTCAGAGGTCTGGATACAAATCCCACCTTTGACTCTTACTTCCTATGCTATCTCAAGTAAGATATTTAACCTCCCTAAGCATCAGTTTTCATATCTATAATTTCAAAGGGTTAGATTAGATGTTTCCTATATCTATGATCCTTTGGTCCTGTGTCTTACAGCATCTTTATAACAGGAGTAGAACCTTACATACAAGGGCAATGACTTTACACTCAACTATTCTTCCTGCACACTTCCCAGACACTGTTGATCAAGAAGAAGGTGTAGCCTGAGGAAATGAGGAGTTAACCCAGGTTGAAGACAGCCTTGGTGGACCTCTACTACTGCTCTAAAGTATCTTTGCCTTTTCTTGTATTCGTTGGCCTCCAGAACACAGATAGCTCCAGGGATAAGCTCCAAGGTAATCATTTTCATGCTGCTTTTGATCCTAATGACAAATAGTCAATCTCCAGTATAATCTTCTGGGATTAAGTATTTTCTAGAAACCACATCTCCAGAGCTTATGAAATGTTAACTCCTTCTTTTCACT
Source organism: Petaurus breviceps papuanus (assembly GCF_028583685.1). Classification (NCBI taxonomy): domain Eukaryota; kingdom Metazoa; phylum Chordata; class Mammalia; order Diprotodontia; family Petauridae; genus Petaurus; species Petaurus breviceps. The sequence goes on from NW_027185876.1 coordinate 16,735,134, forward strand.
AGTACACAAGTTCAAAAACGAAGAGAAGATTCTAGTGGGTGGGTGGGAGTAGCAAATTCAACACTTTGTGTCTAAAGAATGCCAACATAGTACATACCACAAGCTTCTCATTTGAGTAGGATATTTAGAGATAATTTTGTTTAATATAGATAAAGGAACTGAGAATGGAAGTTGTCCAAGACTAGAAACCCACACCTTCAACCTTTCAGTTCTGCTTTTTCTGCTTTTTCCACTACAGGCCAAAGTCTTCCACGGGAAGAATGAAATTCATCATATTTGAGTCTACACCTGGGTCTGCAGCACTGCCAAGAGCCACTTAGGCCTGGCATTCCCTAGAGCCAAGTATATTATGGGCATTAAATAAATAAAAGCCAACTTTGGATATCCATTTATTCCATGTAGAAATGAGGCTCATGGAGACCACAGGTCCCAACCCTCTCAAACGTAACACACCGACCCACAGAAGTATACATGGATTAATGAAACTAGAAAGGGCTTATCGAGCATTTTTTTATAGGTGAAGAAAACACGGCCCAGAAAAATGAAATGATTTGTGAGGGCCAGTGTGATGGTAGAGAAAGATAGGGCAACTAGGTGGTGCAATGGGGCAGCTAGGTGGCACAGTGGACATAGTACCAGACCTGGAGTCAGAAGAACCCAAGTTCAAATCTCCCCTCAGATACTAGCTGTGTGACCCTGGGGAAGTCACTTAACCCCAATTGCCATGGGAAGAGAGGGAGGGGGGAAAGAGAGAAAGGGAAGGAAAAGGAAGGGAAGGGGAAGGGAGGAGAGGGGAGGGCAAGGAGAACTAGTTTTGCTTTTCAGTCTGGCCATGACTGTTTCTAAAGTCCCTTTCACCACGTCATTGCATACATGTGTACATTTACACACACACATATGGATTGTGTGTAAGTGTATGTGTATGTGTATGTGTAGCAGCAAGCACCCTAGCATACCCAGGATGGCTACTAGCACAGGTTCTTTGATCTGCTTTTCTAAAGGAAAGGATCTCAAAAGGGGTCATCAATCTTACTTTAATCAAACATATATATTACTTAGTTCAGGGGAAAAAGTCAGCACCCTGAACTTCAGAGAATACAAACAGAAGTTACAAGTATCCAAAAAGACAGACAGAGAAAATAACACAATCCAGCAGAAAGGGCTTCCAGCTGTCTGACCATTACATCCATACCTAGTTAGTCACCAGAAAGAGAAGCACCAACATCTGGGTTTTCAAAGTTGAGGGGATTCAAAGCTGCCCAGAGTTCCATCTGGTCAAAACACACAACTCTTCCCAAAGTGAGCCCCAGAGCAAAACCTCACCTCTGATGTATATACATAGCCTTCTCCAGGGTCAGAGAACATCACAACCCTCCTGACTCATTTGACTACAACGTAACAAAAGTTGTGCCTTCCTGAAAAACAAGCCTCCCACCACAGGCTCCAGGTGAGCACATGCAGTCTACTAGGGGGCAGAGGATATTTTCAAATCAAGAAAGGTCCTCAAGTTCAATTTAGGCTTATATAGGGGCAGGGAAGATCTTCAAATTTCTATTACCATTACTATATATATATATGTGTGTGTGTGTGTGTGTGTGTATAGCTAAAAATTATGTAGTGTTCACTATGTTCCAGAGAAAGTGCTAAGAATGTTATTATTTCTTTTGATATTCACAACTACCCTAGGAGATAGGATTTATTATCATCTCCATTTTACATATGAGAAAACTGAGGTAAACAGGGGCTAAGTGACTTATCTAGGGAAACAGAGCTAGTAAGTATCTGGGTCCAAATTTAAACTCAGGTCTTCCTGACTCTGGGTCCAGCTCTCTATACACTGTGCTGTATATGTGCATGTGTGTATATATCTGTATGTTGTTATCTCTATCCTACATCAATAAATCTATCTCCTGGGCCATCCATACACACAGTCAGAGAAGGTGAGAATGGAAATGGTTGGGAAGACTCTACTTGCCAAATCTGTTTTCCCATTATCTCATTAAAATATCTGAAATCCCATTAAAGATTTATTTATTTGTGAAATTTTGCCTAATTAAAATATAAATACCCTTGGGAGAGAATAGACATTTAATCTGTCATTGCTCAATACATCAGTACAAATTATGATCTCCCCAAGTCAATGACTAGTCGTTGCCATTGGTCATTGTTAAAGTCTTTGGTCAATGACTGCATATTTTGATAGGAAAGAGGCAGAAGAAGAGAGTCCAAAGGTTAACCAGAGAGAATAGACTTTTATGCTAGGGAACCTTAGAAAAACAAAGTGCAAGGACCCAAGGTGAGCACAGAGAGAAAATATCGAAGATTGACAAAGACAAATGTTGCTGTTTTCTCATAGATATTTTCCCCATCGATGGAGACTTCAGGAAAAAGCTACATGACAACTTGTCCAGAATACCATGGGTTGGACTCGATGGAGGCTTCTGAGATTCTTTTTGGCCAGCATGCTGCTAATTCAGACTAAACTAGTACGAGCATATTAAAAAAAATAGAATGAGAATATTCTTGTCCAAATTCTTCCAGTCTAAAATACAGCATAAATGAGAATAAATGCAATTTTTGTTTATAAAAATTATAATGGGTCTATTTTCATCCATTTCTATGAAGTCACAAATTTTCCCCCCTATTACCTTACAATGGAGGGAAGACAACCCTGAATTCCAGATGATTATGCCAGAGGAATGTGCATTCTAGTTAAGTTGTACCAAACTGGTATAGCTTTGAGAATGAGCCTTATGATGGGCTGTGTCACTCTTTAAAGGACTAGTCCAGTAAAGTTCAGAAAGATTCACTACCAAATATTTGGTCACCAGCTGACAACTTTTCCCCCGTCAACAGCACCTCATGAAATGATCTACAATGCTAAGGCAGGGAAAGGTTACACTCTAAAATCCGTGAATTCGATACACAACATATACTGATAAAATCACAAATCCTTGATATATTCAAGTATAGTCTTAGAAAGTTATAGCCTAACTTCTCCTCCCTCAAACTGAAATAGATTTATTCAGCATTAGTACCTAATAATGCTTGAAATCTACATCCTTAATGTAAACCCAGTTATAAATCCCTTACTTCTTCTAAATTCTATATGGTACCTTGGAAGTCTGACCCAACTTCTTGATCCCTAGATATAGCACTAGACCTAGACACCTTGGAGATATTTTAAAATTAATAAGAATTCCACATAGGTAGAAGGGGAACTTCTGGGGCATCTTGGTGCCATCTGATGTAATAAATTATTACTTGATTGATTTTTGAAACACTAAAATTTTATGACTTTCTATGAGCACAAGTGCCCCCTAAAGTGACATCTTTCTCTGACTGTAGATTGATTCTGTTGCTAATCTATTTTGGTCCTCCATTTTGAGTGGGAACTAATTGCTATAAATGACTTGATTAATAATTGGATTAGAATCAGAGAAGTACAAAATGGTGATTCTTCAAGATCTTTTTTTTTTTTCATTTTCTCACTTCAAAAACTGAAAAACTGGCATCCATAGAGGGGAAGTGACTTGTGCCTAAAAGACAACTAGAGTGGAAGAAATCAATCTAGAACTTAATTGTCTTAATTCCAAGTTCAAGGAATTCCCTCCCACCCCGTGCCATCTCTCGGTAGTCAATGATATGGATGCCATTAGTCAATCTTTTCAATTTTCAAAAGACCCTTCACTAAAGTAGTACTCTCATGACAATAATAGAGATAGCCAGGTGGCATTGAGATAGAACCATCAACCTAAAGTCAGGAACACTTGAATTCAAATTCAAACAAATATTTATTTAAATCTATGACTCATTTAACTGTATTATTCTAAGCAAAACCTTTTTAAAAAAACATTTCTTTATCTGTAAAAAGAATGACATTAGCACCTATCTCAAAGGGCCGTTGTAAGGATCAAATGAGATAATTGGTATAAAGTATCTTGAATTCTTGAATACTTTAAAGAGCTTTACAAATCTCTTTCTCTCTCTCACTCACACACACGCACTTTTTATCAAGATATGACAGTGACCCCACGTTATCAGTTTAATTAAACAGATTTTCATTAAATGCCTACTATGAACAAGATGCTGCACTAGGTAATATGGGATATGAAGACAAAAACAAGAGCCCTCACAGAGCTTCCATTCCTCTAGGGAATATAACATAAATAAGTTAATTCAAGGTACACTGAAGAAGAGGAGAACACTGACAACTTGGGGAATGAGAGAAAAGTGCCTATCAGCCCTGAGCTTTCTTGAAGAAGCTACGGATCCAAATAAACAGAAGTGAAAAAGAATTGCATCCCAGACATGGGAGACAGCCAGCCTTGTAAAGGTGATGATGCACAGGATACAATGTTGAGTTCAAGGAACAACAAATAAGACAGATTGATAAGAGAGTAGAATGAATAAAAAAAATGGATAATTCAAGAGGGGAAGAATTTATAAATAGAGGAAGAACTCAGATTGTGAAAAACTTCTATATCAAGCTGAATTTATATTTAATTCTAGATTCACTAGAAAGTCATTGAAGGTTCATGATCATGAGAGTGACATGATCAAATCTGTGTTATAGAAATATTATTTTGACCACTGGGTGAATAATGGATTGGAGAGAGTAAAGAATGGAAAGAGACTAGTTCAGATAATTTAAGACAAAATATGACAAAGACTTGATAATGGTAGAGTCAATGTGATTAGGACACTTTGAGGTTGAATGAAATCTTTAGGCTTAGAAGGAGCCTATTGTCAAATTTGATGTGGAGGTTTGAAGAAGACCTGGTGATTGTTTGTACTGAGGGGCAAGAGAGAAAAATAAAGTTGACCTTGAGGCTGGGAGCCTGGGGGATTGGAAGGATGTTCTCAACAGTAATAGCAAAGTTTGGAAGAGAGATAGGTATAGGTTTAAGAGCCATCTACATCAAGGTGATAATTGAGCCCATGAGAGTTGATGAGATCACCAAGAGAGAGGGATTCTTTCTTTCTTTCTTTCTCTTTCTTTCTTTCTCTTTCTTTCTTTCTTTTCTTTCTTTCTTTCTTTCTTTCTTTCTTTCTTTCTTTCTTTCTTTCTTTCTTTCTTTCTTTCTTTCTTTCTTTTAAAGCAATCAGGGTTAAGTAACTTGCTCAAGGTTACAAGGCCAGTTATTTTTGTGTGGGTGCTGAGTATCTGAGGCCAGAACCAATCCCAAGTCTCCCAACTCTGGGGCTGGCGCTCTTACTCACTGCACCACCTGGCCGCCACAAGAGGGATTCTTTCAATGACTATTTTACCTTCTGGTGGATATCAGGGCAGTTGAAAAATGATTTCTAGATTCTATTTTTAATCATGACTTTCAGGTAGTCCAATAATTCTTAAATTAACTCTCCTAGAACTATTTTCTAAGTCATTTGTTTTTCCAATAAGATATTTCACATCATTTTCTTTTCTTTCACACTTTTTAATTTGTTTGATTGTTACTTGATGTCTCATAAGTTCATTACTTTCCCCCTATCCAATTCTAACTTTTTTTTTGCTTTTTGGAGGGCAATTAGGGTTAAGTGACTTGCAGAAGGTCACATGGCTAGTTTTTGTGTGTTAAGTATATGAGGTCAGATTTGAACTCAGGTCCTCCTGACTCCAGGGCCGGTGCTCTATTCACTGCACCACCTAGCTGCCCCAGCCAATTCTAACTTTTAGGGATTATTTTCTTCAGTGAGATTTTATACCTCTTTTTAAAATAAAAAATTGACTAATTATACTTTTTAAATAGTATTTCTATTCAGTGAATTTTTGTTCACCTTTTTCTCCCCATTTGGTGAGTTCTGTTTTTCAAGACATTATTCCCTTAGCTGTATTTTATGCCTCTTGTACCAATTGACCTACTTTTTTTAAGATCTTATTTTCTTCAGCATTTTTGTGTCAGATTTACCAAGCTATTGACTCATTTTCATGGTTACCTTGCATTACTCTCATTTCTCTTTCCAATGTTTCCTCTACATCTCTTACTTGATTTTTAAAATCCTTTTTGAGCTCTTCCCTGGCCTGAGATTGTTTTTGGAGGCATTGGAAGCAGGAATTTTGATTTTCTTTTCTTCTGAATATGTGTTTTGATCTTTCTTATCACCATAGTAACTTTCCATGGTCAGAATTTTTTCTCTTGTTTGCTCATTTTCCACTCTATTGCTTCACTTTTAACTCTATGCTAATGTGGGGTTCTGCTTCCCAAGTAAAAGGGGCACTGTCCCAAGTTTCAGGCGTTTTTGTGCAGATACTTTCAGAGGTAACTCCAGGGACCTGTAAGTTTTTGATTCTTCCAAGATGGCATCATCGAGGGAGAGGTATGTTTAGTACTTTATTGTATTGTGCACTGGTGTGTGAGTAACCACAAGCACTCTTTTCAACCATGGAACTGTGACCAGGGTCCCTGCTACCCTGCAGCTACAAGCTCCTCCTCTCACCAAACTAAGATCCAGAACTAGGACCCAAATCCAAGTATAGACAATGTAATAGAGGCCTGCCCCTGGTGCCTGCAAAGGGACCCTTTGTAAATCTTGTAAATTTGTAAATCTCCTTCTGATCTATTGTCCAATGCCCTTACTGTCTGTGGGCTGAGAGGTCTGAAAACTGCCACTGGTGCCATTGATTCTGCTGCCCTGAGGGCTGTTCCTGGTTTGCTCGGGCATGGTCTGTGCTGGCATGGCCTGAGATGGACTGTGCATTTCTCTTACCTTAGTGCAACATACCTTTCCTGCCAACCTGCTAAGTTGTCTTGGCCTGAAAAAATATTTCACACCATCTTTTTGTGGGTTCCGCAACTCTCAAATTTGTTTAAAGGTATTTGAAGAGGTTTGGGGAAGAGCTCAGGAGAGTCCCTGTGATTACTCCACCTCAATAAGCTATTATGTTCTAGATTACTTAGTCC
>NW_027185876.1:16742045-16769205 GCF_028583685.1 Petaurus breviceps papuanus
CCATGTTGCTTCTCAGCACCTACAACAGGAAGCTCTAAAGGCTGATTGAAGGCCTATGTAAAGAAATGTGTCTTACACCTTTGCCTGAATATTATTATGTCAGCACTGAGACCATGTGGCAGTCAAATTGAAATATATGGTTTCCTTATGAAAATGTGCTGACAGTTACTCTCTTCACTGTCTCCACTGTTGGTTTTAAGAGCCTTTAATATCTCACAACCACACAAACCAAAATTATATAGGAGCAGCAACTTATATTGGGCACAAAACAAGACTGGTTTTGTGGTGGTGGTGGTGGTGGTGTGTGTGTGTGTGTGTGTGTGTGTGTGTGTGTGTACAGTGGAGTGGAACCAAACTCCTCATTTTCAAGGTCAGCTTTTGTGTCCTGCACTATGGTAGTACTAACACCTCCCCTCCTTTGCTATCTGGGATTGGTTCTTGAAAGTTAAGTTTCAATCCTTCAGTTCAGTGAGCTCATCTTTATCTTTGGCACTGTTTCTTCTTCTCCTCCATACCTTGAGTTCCTAGGAGAGGTTGCCTGCCTACTTTCACATTTTAAGGTCAATAGACAGGCTTGTGTTTTCATTTAAGAGTTCCTGTGACATATCACCAAAGCAGACTTAAGCTCTGAATTGTGAAGCTTTCCAACACGTCAGAGCTTTTCAAGGCCATTCAAGGAGCTTTACCTAAAAATCTTGCTCAATCCAGATGTCCCCAGGTATACAGCTATTGCTGCCTCTAGGAAATCTTGGCAACTATTACAATATAGGCAGTCCCCTTCTTTTTCTTTTAGGAAATCACATACTGTAGCTTCTTAATTTGACTTCTGGCCAATCTACCTTTTATATAGCTGCCAAAGTAATTATCTTAAGGTATAAAACAGAGCATGTCACTTCCTTGTTCAAGAGATTTCATTGGTTCCATACTGCCACTAGGATGAAGAACAAATTCCTCATCTTAGCATTTAAAGCCCTTTGTAATCTGTCTCTAGCCTGCTTTACCAATATTATTATATTTTGCCCTTAAGCAGATTCTCTCTTCTAGTCAAGCTATCCTGCTTTCTATTTCCTGGATTTAGCATTCTTCCTTCCATTGTTGTTGGTGTAATTAATTGTTGCTGTGTAATTGTTTTTCAGTTGTGTCCAACTCTTCATGACCCATTTGGAGTTTTCTTGGCAAAGATCCTGGAGTGGTTTGCCATTTCTTTCTCCAGCTCATTTTACAGATGAGAAAACTGAGGTAAACAGGCTTAAGTGACTTGCTTAGGGTCACACAGCTAATAAGTATCTGAGGTTGGATATGAATTTAGGAAGAGGAGTCTTCCTTACACTCCAGAACTGGAACTTAATCCACTGTAACTAGCCTTTGTTAATGCTGTCCTACATAACTGTAACATGTTCCTTTATCGTTTCTACCAAACTCCTAGAAAAACTCCTAGAAAAGACTGTCGGTACTTGTTACTTCTATGTTCTCACATTCATCTTATATTTCAACACCTTGTAATCCAGATTCTGTCCACCAAACTCTATTGAAACTGCTCTTTCGAAGTTCACCAGTGATCTCTTTATTTTGAATCTAACAATTTTTGTCACCCTAGATCCCTGAAGATTTTGACCACTTATTCTTCAAGTATCCTTTGTTGAATTTAATTTTTATTCCATTATGGTCAATAAATGATATGCTTGCTATTTATGCTTTTCTGAATTTTTAGTGACTTTTTATGTACCAATACAACATTGTCAGGTTTTCTAAAAGTACACATACACACACACATAAGTGTGTGTGTGTGTGTGTGTGTGTGTGTGTGTGTGTGTGTATTCTCTTGCTTTTTAGTATTCTGTCAAGGATCATTCAATTTGCTAACATTTTATTTAGGTTCTTCTTTCTTATCTTTTTTTTTGCCAAAATTGTTTAAATCTGAAAAGGGTGCATTAAAGTCTCTTGATATTACAATTTTAAAGCCTACTTCTCCAAGCAATTCATTTAGCTTTTTCCTTTAAATACTTATATGTTATGACATATTTTTCTGGCTATGCCATTCCTTTTTTTAAAAATATATATTTATTTACTTTTAGTTTACAACATTTATTTGTACAGTACCATGAGTTTCAAATTTTCTCCCCCTCCCTCTTATGTGCACTCTATTTAGTGCATATATATTAACTATTGATGATGATTTTTTTATTGATGGTGCTTTTAAGTCTAGTGTAGTTTCTCAGTTAGACTAGACTCTTTATGATGTTGATTTTTTCTTTTCTATAATCTTTTCTGAAATAGTGATGCTACCCCTATTTTTCTGAATTCAGCTGAATCATAATAGGTATTACTCCAACCCTTCATTTTAACTCTGTGTTCATCATATTTCAAGTGTGTTTCTTATAAACAAAATGTTATTGAACTCTGCTTTTTAGTCATTTGCACTATTTTCTTCAGTTTTCTTGAGTTCATCTCATTTCTGTTCAGTTATAATTGTCAATTGTGCCTTACCCTCAATACTGAACTCCTGTATTTTTACCTCTCTTTGCTCCTTCTACACTTTTGACAATGAAGAAGGTAGTGAGAGAGTTTGACTAAAACGAGATCTTTTTCTACGACCTTGCCGTCTTCTTTTCGTAGTGCCCCTTCCTTGATCAGAAGTTCTTGCTCTCCCTTTCTTTTGCTTTCACATTCCCTTCTGTTGCTGGATATTGATTTGCTTATGACTACTCCTTCACTTATCCTGCCTTGATCTTAAATCCCCCTCTCTCCTTTTCCTGCCCTTTCTCCCTTTCCTCTCCTATTGAGAGGAATTCTTTATTTGTGTGTATGTTTGTGTGTATGTGTGCGTGTGCATATAAGTGATTGTGAGGTTGTCTTCTTTTCTTTATCCGGTTTAGATAAAAGTGGGACTCAAGGGGTACTCGTTACCCTCATTCCTTCCTTCATATTTGTATATTCCTCATCTCATGCACTCTATTATGTAAAGTAATGAGTTCCCTCCATTTCATTCCCAATATATTCTTTAAAACACTCACTTCTCTTCTCCTATGATCATGAAAACAGCTCTGCTTCCTGTCCTATTAAACTTTTTCTATCACCTTTCAAGCTGTTAAGACTCTGAGAAGACACTATTTACTTCTTCTGCTATTATCATGTAAACAAATGATCCTCATATAACCCATTCTAATTGATAAAAAGTATACACCTTTAAAGTTTCTCTTTATTGGACCAGAGTCAGGAAGATTCATCTTGGGTCAAATCTGGCCTCAGACACTTCCTAGGTGTGTGACCCTGGGCAAATCACTACACCTTATTTGCCTCCGTTTCCTCATCTGTAAAATGAGCTGGAGAAGGAAATGGCAAATTGTTCCAGTATCTTTGCCAAGAAAATCCCAAATGCAGTCGCAGAGTGAGACATGACAGAAAAACAACTGAACAGGAAGAAATATGGTAATATCATAATTCTAACATATCAATTGCTCTGTTCCATTGAACAAGTCATGCTTTGGCCCTACTTTCATATCATTAAAGGAGAAATAATAACCTAGTGGCTATCAAAACAAACAAACACAAATTTCCCTGGCAGAGTAAAAAACAAAACAAAACACTGGTCTCAGAATAAGGACACTAGGCTGCTACTCTCAACTCTGCAATGGTCAGTCTATGTTATATCTATTAATATGAGCACAACAAAAAAGATGTGTGACTTTTGGCAGGGTTTTTTTCTTCTCTGAATTTTGCTTTCCTCCTCTGTCCTTCTAGCCTCATTTTCCTTATATGTAAGATAAAGACATTGTATCTGTTGACCTTAAAAAAAATAAATAGAACGTTTCTCTTGCTCTTGCTTTTCCATTTCAAAGTATTTACTAAGTTCTTGCTTTTTCTTTAGTAATCTTATAAATCTATTTCATTAAAGCTTCATTTTCCTTCTGTAAAATAATGCTCCAATATTCTGGATAGATTATTATCTATTTTAAGCCTTTATCATGTGCCTTTTGGGATGTGATATTCCGATGGCAGCTTCATGTGATCTTGACTTTGGTGCTTGAACATTTTGCCTGATTGTGACCATTTTTGTTTGACCTAGAAGCTCTGGATTTTGAGTCGGATGTTTCTGGGAGTTTTCATTTTGGGGTTTCATCTAGAAAACGACCAGTGATTTGGGGAGTAGTGACAAGGCATTCTCGACTCCTCACTCCTGCTCACTTCTCATATCCAACAAGTGGCCAAGGTCTATGAATTTCACCGTTGCAACTTATGCCACCTTTTCTCCTCTGACGCTGCCACCATTGGTGAAGGCCCTCATCGCTTCGTGCCTAGACTGTTATGGTAGATTACTGATTGTTCTGCCTTCCTCAGATGTAGCCACTCCAATCCATTCTCCATTCAGCCACTAAAGTGATTTTCCTAAAGTGTAGATTCAACCATGTTGTCACTCTTATTCAATAAATTCCAGTGGCTCCCTATTGCCACCAGGATCAGACACAAAATGCTCTTTGTCATGAAAACACTTCATAACCAAGTCCCCTCCTACCTTTCCAATCTCCTTATGCCTTACTCCACACCATATAACCTTTGATACAGTGACATGAGCTTCTGCTTTATTCCATGAACAAAGCACTCCATCTCTCAGCTCCAAGCATCTTCTCTACCTGGGATGTTTTCCCTCCTCATCCTTACCTCCTGGTTTGCTTTTGTCTCAGAAAAAATCCCATATTATACAGGAAGCCTTCCCTTATCCCTCTTGATTGTCCCTGTGAATTATTTTCTATTTATTCTCTATTAAACTTATTTGTAAATATTTATTCTCTCCATCCATTAGATTGTGAGCTCCTTGAGTGCAGAGACTGCCATTTACCTCTTTTTGTATCTCCAACACTTAGCACAGTGCCTGGCATATAGTAGGCACTTAATAAATGTTTATTGATTGATTACAAATTACTTTGCCTTCTGGTTCTAAGAGAACTAGATAGTTTTCATTTAAGATTTCTTAAAATATGGTATCTAAGCTTGGTTTTTTGTCATGATTTTCAGCAACATGAGGAATCCTCAGATTTCTTCTACTTGACCCATTTTCCAGTTGTTTTTTATACTATTTGTTTTACTTTTTCTTCAGTCTTTTGGTTTTGTTTTAATATTTCCATTATCTCTTGGAATCATCATTTTGTGTTTGATCTATTCTAATTTTGAACATGTTCAAATCTTGAGTAATGTATAAAACCATCTTTTTAAGATACTAATTTACCTGGCCATTTTTCCCTCCCTAGTTATTCCTTTTTTGGTATCCCTTGTTTCATTTATTCCAGGCATTAATCTAGTCCCTGGGGCTAGGATATTATTTTCTGTAAGGCCTTACCTGGACTCATTATCAAGTTACTCTCATTTTCTGAGTTCAGTCCTTGGGCTCATTCCAAGTTAATTCCTTGTTGAATTCTGAATTGTTTAAATCGTTTCATTCTTCCTCCACCCGTCCTTCCTTCCCTCCCTTCTCCTTCCCTACCTCCTTTCTTCTTTCCTCCTTCCTTCCTTCCTTCCTTCCTTCCTTCCTTCCTTCCTTCCTTCCTTCCTTCCTTCCTTCCTTCCTTCCTTCCTTCCTTCCTTCCTTCCTTCTTTCCTTCCTTCCTTCCTTCCTCTTTCTTTTTCTTTCTTTTTTGTTTGTTTCTTTTTCTTACTTTTTTCTTTCTTTTCCTTCCTTCCTTCCCTTTCTTTCTCTTTCTTTCTTTCTTCCTCTCTCTCTCTCTCTTCCTTCCTTCCTTCCTTCCTTCTCTTTCTTTCTTTCTTTCTTTCTTTCTTTCTTTCTTTCTTTCTTTCTTTCTTTCTTTCTTTCTTTCTTTCTTTCTTTCTTTCTTTCTTTCTTTCTTTCTTTCTTTCTTTCTTTTTCTTCTCATGCCTTTAGCCACAGTACCTAAGTAGGGTATTTGTGCATTGGTCAAGCTCTTCTCCCATAAGCCTAGATGGTTTGGGTAGGCCCTCCTCAATCCTAAATTTAGTAGCTAAAACTCCCCCTGCCTTATATAGGAATCATCTAGCTTTATCTCCTGCTATAATTCAGACCCAGGCTGCCTTGATTCTGGTGTGGGAATGAGTTACCTCTTCTGACTCACATGCAAATTACTTGGATGCTGGTTTGGTCTTGTTGCCTGCTACAGATGGGGATGAGGACCCTGAGTATTCTGTGCATATTTTCTTCGGCCTAGGATGGGGGATGAGGCTCCTGGGTTGCCTTTCCCAGTCTTACCTAATTTCCCGCTGTGGAAATGGGCTGCTTTTCACTGTCTTCTACCAGTCTTGCTTTGTCTCTGTTCAGGGATTCTAAAAGATTCTGGTAGACTTTTTGTTGAGGACTAACAGTAAAATTTCATAGATTATTTTCTTTATTAATGTAAATCCTAGTGTATTTTTATAGCATTACTGAGCTGTTTGTGAGGGGACTTGGTAGATCCTTACCACCATCTTTTCACAATCTTCTATAGATATTTGTTAAATTAAAGTCAGGGAGCCAATATCTTTGCTCCCATTTTGTTTTGATTTTCCTGGCTCCTGGTTCAAGTCCAAGGCTCCATATTCATCATTGCTTCTATTCTCTTCCTCCTCTTAGAAACTGGACCCCAGTCTGAACATATGTTTCTTCCCTTTATATCATTGGGATGACTTGGTTCTATAACCACTGTTTTCTCTCCACTCCATGTTGCCATTGCCTAATTCCCTTCCACAGTAAAATACAGTGAAAAGCTTTCTATCTATGCCCCACTGAAAACTTTTTCTATGTGACGTGAGACAACTGGATATGACCCAGGCAATTCCAGTCTCATATCTTCTGTTGTAATCTATCATCCTGTTTTGAAGGATTGAAATACAATTCTGCTCCAATCATGATTTTGTTTGTCATAAATGAGTTGATAGGAATGGGGGGGGCAGTGGTATTTGTTATTAATTTTTCTTGAGAACCACCCGCCATAAGCATAAATCTTGATTTTGGAGCATGGTGTTTCTGGGAATTTTGATTCAGGTATTTTAAGACATTACCAGTGAATTTTTAGGTAGTGAGTCCTCACTACCTCTCACCTCCCTCTGCTCTCCCAATATCTAATTTGGTTGAAAAACAATGACAAACTTTTGATAAAAAATTTTTTTAATTGACTGAAAAAATGAACCATGCATAGTATACCCTTGATAAGTGCTTGGGAAACATTTCCAACATTTATTTATCTGTAGTTCCTTAGAGACTTTTTTTAAGCAATTGGGGTTAAGTAACTTGCTCAAGGTTACACGGCCAGTTATTTCTTGGTGTGGTGCTAAGTATCTGAGCCCGGATTCGATCCCCAGGTCATCCCGACACTGGGGCTGGTGCTGTTACTCAAGGTGCTGCCTGGCCGCCCCCATTAGAGATTTTTAAGGCCAGTCAAGGAGCTTTATTTAAAGACATCCACACCACACAATTCCCAGATATACAGACATTCCTGACTCTAGAGAGCCCTGTCAACCTAAACAATGTAGCTGTGTCCCTTTTGCATCTAGAAATCTCACAGATCTTTTGAGCAAAAAAAGGGACCTTAGAAATCATCTGCTCCAATCCTCTAATTTTCCATATAAAGAAACTGAGGTCCAGGATGGGGCAAAGATGGAAGAGAAAGGTAGCATGGTATAATAGAAAATTAGCTGAATTTGGAAATTCAAATCCTGGCTCTCACATTTACTTACTACCTGTGTGTCCCTTTTATGAACTTTTTTAAATTGGAGATTTCAATCATCTTTGAACATTAAAGACAACACTGATGTACAGCGAGTTTCAGTAGAGTTTTCCCTTGGCTTATCACAAAGACACAGGCTCTTCCCTTTTCCTTTTGATCCAGATTTTCCTTTTCCTATTAGTATATAATTATAAAGCAGCCAAGCCTTGTAATTTATAATGCATATTCTTCTGCTTGTGAAATTCCAAATTTGTTGCCAATTAGAAATAGCGATTACTTTTACTGTTTGTAGTATGAGTTTGCAGGGACTTTGAGGCAGGAATTATGTTATGGATCTTAGGGTTTGTATGTTACACGGACGGAAGTGGACGGAATTAATTACAATAGATCAGTTCCTGAAAATCTGGGATATCTCCCTCGAAATCCAAATTCTCCCAAAATATGATTTCCGTTAAGGGGGCTGTGGGACTAGAGTATGCGTGACAGACAAGCCCTGCCGGGGTGGTCGAGGAGAAAACAAACGACTTGAATACTAATGAGAAGCATATTTTTTAGTCAAAAGAACAAAAAAAAAACCAAAAAAAGAAAATATCAGTCGAACAACTAAAACACAAAAGGATCAAATTAAAATACCGTCTTACTTTAAGCGCAAAATTAAATAAAGTCCAAAGAGATTTACAAGTCTGAGGCTAACCTCTGATTTTTATAGTACTTTTGGAACTTCCAAGAATGACTTACAGGTAAAGACCACGTCTCTGCAGCCTCCTCCATGTATATGGCTACATGATTTCCACAAAAAAATTTTCAGCTAGGATCTTCTTCCCGTCCACTCAATTCTACTATGTTCAGACTGTCATTTAAGACGTCACTTATTAAAATCATGATCAGGAACATTCTTTAGGGGTTAGAGTCGTTCTATCTAGTAACAAGACATTGGTACAACCAAATGAAAGGACATATAAGTTACTGTGATGAGGTTAGGTACCCAAATCTTTGACTGCTTAAGAAAAGTTATTGTTGCAAAGACTCTATAGTCTTTCTCTTATTTCTCCATATTTTCTATATTCTTGCCTTTCTTATTTCTGATTGACTTGAGTGGGCTAAGGCTCTGCTTGGCTCACAGTTCATTCAAAGAAGCTTTTTGGATTAAGAAACTTCATTGTGAGATGAGATAGGATGGTCTAGAAAGTTTCCTTAACTTCTGAGTTTAAAGTTCACAACTTTATAGGGGAGTGAGGACATTGGAGGCAGGTGAATTGGCCATTGAGATGGGATTTGATAATGCAATCCCTTTTCAATTCTTACCACATATTCATATATACATTGTTTAATATGTTCTTAATATATAAGTTTTTTGTTTTGTTTTTCTGGAACATTATGGCTTTATTCATAATACTACTTTTCTCTGTATTATTATCCAACTGTCCCAATGCTGCATGCCACATCCCTGAGAGCCTGAAAAATCCAGTATACATTCTTTGCACTTTACAAAGTTCTCATTTATTCCTTATGACAGCCCCTCAAGAGAGACATTTTTGATCCCTATTTTGCAGAAGGAAAAGAGAGCTCAAAGAATAAGTGACTTGCCTAAACTCACAAGGCTATTAATGGAAGGGCCAAGCCTACAATCCAGGTTTTCTGACTCTGACTAGCATTCTTTCCACTTTGCCAATCAGCTGCATCCCTGAGTCATCCAATCAAAAACCAACTGTCACAAACTATTTGTGGACCCAGGGAAAACATGCTTCTCTCCATTCATTCCCCAACCTTAAAAAATCACACCTCAATTAATCCTCAGCAACAGGGTGATGGGGCTCTCATATTATTTGTATGGTTGGACAGAAACGATCTCCTCAACCCTCTGTTGTAGTTGACAGAGGGAACACCAGCTGATTACATGTTTGCTCAAAGGCACTCTCGCCCTTCTGCCTCTACCTATAAATCATGGAGCCTTTGAGAATGCAGCCACCTCTGGGCTGAACACAGCAAGTGTTGAACTGTGAGTAATAATTTACACTGTGGAGTAATTTCAGATGGAAAGTGAAAAGGATTTTTGTCCCTTGCCCTCCCGAAGCTGAAAGAAACTCAAGTCACAATATGCCTGCAATACATGAAATAAAGGAAGGTGAGAAATGCATTTTTTGGATAACCTGAGTGTGGTATGCTATCAATAGAATGTGTTTAGCCAGGACTAAAAGTCAATTTCAACTCCTTCTGAGGGCATATATCATAACTTATCTTTGATGACATGTGAAGTCAATTTGGAGAGCACATGTTGAACATATGACAAAAAATAAAGCTTGGACACAGTCAGGAAGACATGGGTTCAAATCCTGTTACTGATGCTTTATAGCTGTGTAACTATGGGCAAGTTCACCAAACCTCTCTCAACCACAGCTTCCTCAACTGTAAAATAGAGCTAATGTGCTAAGAAATAAAGAGAAAAATGAAGGGAAAAAGCAGAAGAGTTAGTACTTCTTAATGGAAAGCTCATCTATTTAACAAAAAGAGGATGAAGACTCTGGGAATTATTAACCATGAAGAGGTTAGTAGTTTATTGGTTTATTCATGAATTTTACTTAGTAGAAGTAGTTTTAAGAATATAAGTAGAGGTCACTTCTTCCAGACAACATTGAGGGAAAAAAATTTAAAGGGTAAATGCCAGAGACAAATTAAATTTAATGATGTTAAATGTTAAGGATCTGAATTCACCTCTTAAAAGGGCTGGTGTTACATAATGGATTTTTTTTTTAATACATAGCTTCCTAGAACCAATGTAAAAATTGGTAACAGGCAAAAATTTGGAATCTTAATCTAAAATATGTTATGCACTTCAAATTTAAGAAAAGGAACAGCAATAATCATATGAAATAAATTTTAATTCCTATTGTAGTAGCTTTAAATGGTAAGATTATTATATAATGCTGAAAGGGACACTAAGTCAAAAAATTATTTACACACAGCAAAACAGATTTTAAAGAGTATCAACATCATGAGAATCAGATGAAAGATATAACTAGCAAATCTGACACTCCATCATTAGACTATGACAAATCTTGAACAAAGAAATTATAGGTCAGAACTACTTGTTTAAATTAACTAATATGCAGGGAAATAAATGGAAGAAATAGGGAATATACTTTTTTTCAAGTTGCAAAAGAAAGTCTCACAAAGTGATTATTCATTTGGGTATCAAATCCTGTGAAATATCTAAAATGTTGAAATTGTATACACAGACACAATACATATTATACACACATATTTTTTCAGACCATATTTGCTATAAAATTAAAAATAAAAATAGAGCAAATAATACCAGTAATACCTGTCTCATATAATTGTAAGGCTCAAACAAGATGCCCTAGAAATAAATTTACAAGCTATTAAGTACTATATTAGGCTGTCCCAGAAGTTTTAGTGCATTTTAAGCTTTAATAATATTAGAAATATAATGCTATGAAGTTCATAAAACAGCACTTGAAAGGTTAATTACTTGAAATCAATATGTTTCTTTAAAAAATAAACATAATGACCATCTTCTTCTATATATTGCTCTGGTCAAATTTATTTTTAACTGTAAAATTTTTCATCGACTACTCAGTGATTGAAAGAACTGCATATGTAATCCTAATCTTAAGAGCACCCAAAGAATGAGGTTTTGGTGCATTTGATCTCACAAGAAAAAGTCTAATGAAGATAGGTAGGCCAAGTGATAGAATTGGCCAAGCAGGAGGTCTCCCTGTGCCTATCCAACAGTCAGGGAAATTGTCATACAGAGACTGTCACATATGCAATGTATAATGATAGGGTTTGGAAAGTCATTCAAATTAAATTTAACATTGTATTATTCAAAATTCACAATAATGGTCATCAACATTTAAATAATTAACATTTTCAATTTAAATAATTAATATTTTAACATTTCACAATAATTGTCATCAAAATTTAAATAGTTAACATTAACATTTTAAGTTTGTAGCATATATAATCTGGAAGTTATTAAAGCTTAAAACTGCATTAAGACTTTGGGGACAATACATACCAATGTCAGCTGTTACAATAAGGCTTCATATTAGAGATGGGAAATGTTAAGCCATTTGAGAATAATTTTACAATTGAAACTGGATCTGTCATATGCTAAGGATGAACATTAGGCCTCCAGTAACCATCAACAAAAAGAACTTGGAATTTGAATTTTCCCTCCAAGCAGGGTCAGGGTTACTTGTTCATGTGCTAGGTATAGGCAGGACATAATGAAGCAAAGGCTTTTTCTAAAACTTACTAGACAGCACCATAAATTTCCCTATTCCCATGATTCATTCCTCTTCCAAGTTCAAAGTTCCCCCAACTAAGTTGTTGCTGTATATGTATGTGTGTGTCTTTGTGTGTATGTATGAGTGTGTGTGTGCACGTAAGTGTGTGTCTGTTTATTGTAAACTAAAATGATCTTCTTTGGTGATTCATCTTTTCATGTCATCTAATTTCTACCTCCAAAATGTAGGGGTTGCCCAAGAATAATTTATTCCTGCCCAGCAACAAAATACAGAATCCTCGTCATGTAATTTGCTTTTAGCCTACAGCCATCTATATCATTCCAAGGATTTTCCATGATGTTTGTCATTCCAATGCAATAAAAGTCTATTATATGCAAGGCATTGTGCTAGGGACCAGATACAGAAAGGAAAAATTTTTTTAAAACGGTTCTAGCCCTGAAGGGGCTTACATTCTTCTGGTGAGATAAACAGGCCCATAAATATAGACATAATTATAATAAATTCTACTTAAATAGAATAGTTGACAAAGAGGGATAGAGCATTAATAATAAAAATAATAATAATAACTAGTATTTATACAGCACTTCAAGGTTTTCAAAATTATTTGTATTTGTTAGGCTCTTGTTATGTGCCAGAACCTGTGCTAAGTGCTAGCGATTAAAAAAAAAAAATAGAATGAAAGGCAATCCTGCGATTTCAGAAAAACCTGGAGAGGTATATATGAACTGATACAAAGTGAAGTGAGTAGAAACAGGAGAATATTGTATAAAGTAAAAGCAATATTGTACAGTGAAGAACTGTGAATGACTTCACTATTCTCAGTAATACAATGATTCAAGACCATCCCAAAGGACTCATGATGAAAAATTCAATCTGCCTCCAAAGAACCGATGCTGTCTGAATACAGACTAAACCATACTATTTTCTGTTTTCTTTCTTTCTTTCTTTCTTTCTTTCTTTCTTTCTTTCTTTCTTTCTTTCTTTCTTTCTTTCTTTCTTCCTTCCTTCCTTTCTTTCTTTCTTTTCTTTCTTTCTTTCTTTCCTCCCTCCCTCCCTCCCTCCCTTCCTCCCTCCTTTCTTTCTTTCTTTCTTTCTTTCTTTCTTTCTTTCTTTCTTTCTTTCTTTCTTTCTTTCTTTCTTTCTTTCTTTCTTTCTTTCTTTCTTTCTTTCTCTCTTTCAGTCTTCTTGTACAATATGACTAATATGGCATGTGTTACATGATTGCTCATGTATAACCTACGTCATATTGCTTACCATCTAAGGAGGAAGGGAAAAGAGGGGGGATAGAATGTGGAACTCAATTTTTTTAAATGCTAAAAATTGTCTTTTCATGTAATTGGGGGAAAACACAATATTATTAAAAAATAAAGAACAAAACTGTAGAAAAAAAGACAATCCTGATCTTCAAAATGTTTATATTCTAATGGTGAAGGACAACACATAAAAGGAAGCTGAAAGTGGGGAAAGAAGGAAGAAAACATGATAAAGTCTGAAGAGAAATGAGTGGACTAAAGAGAGGAATGAAAGCATGATTGATCTGGGAACTTTCCTTAAAATTGAGTCTCCAGGAGGAAACAGCCACTCACAGGAAGGAGTTGTATGGGATAAAATGTATTTCTGTGTGATAAGTCGAAGAATGCAATGAACTTCCAGTATGAGGAGCTTTCTAACAGGATAGAGTAAGTCTGGAGTCCCCAGAAATGATCCCAACAACAACACCATGAAGTAGATATTATCATTATTATGATACTTTGGAAACTGAGGCTGAGCAAGATTAAATGTCGAGGTAGGATTTGAATTCTGGTCTTCCTGACTTTGACTCCAACACTCTATCACTTACAACACTTACTGCAATAATACTTAAAAGTATCAGAAAAGGCACCAATCAGAATCTTGGAGGAAGCTAGAGGTTTTTGGGGGCAGAAGAGAGGAGGGAGTACCATTCATACTTGATTTTCAGTCTATACAAAGTCATAGAGGTAAGAAGATAAGAATTGGAATGCCAAGTTGGAGCAACAAAGTAGGATGCTTTGATTGGAAGGCTTAGGAGAGATTCCTAAGAATTTATACCAGTGTTTTACCAGTTCCTAGTTATATTCTGAGGCCAGATATTAAAAAACGTATTCAATGTGACTATACCTATTATATAACTCTCATCCTCAACAATGGTAAGAAAGAGCTACTTAAAGAGCACATAGAGAGAAACACATCAGTAAATAATACACAGCCAATAGACAGGTGAATTTCTCAAGGCATTTAAACTAACTCAATTGTTTTCTGATTCTTAGACTCCTAGAGACTTCTCAAGTTTTAAAACGTTGATGGGCACCATGGAGAAGAGTCCATGTGTCTCCTTGCATTCCCTCAGTACCTGCCTTCATGGCAAATAGTTACATAGATACAGATTGATCTGTCTACCTATTGATCTATCTCTATCTATCTATCTATCTATCTATCTATCTATCTATCTATCTATCTATCTATCTATCTATCTATATCTATAGATATACACACACCATATTTTGTTGTCCACATCATGGCAATGGCTATTTATGGTCGATAACTTGCCGGTTAGCTTAGTTCTTGCCAACAATAAAGAATATGCCCTCCCTATCTCCAGCAGAATAATATAATATAACTCCTCTAGCCCATTGCCCCCAATTTGAAATAAAATCCCCTTGGGAGGGGAGAGATTGGGTTTTTTTTGTTTAAATTTTTATAGCCCCCATACCTAGCTCATATATTTGCACACAGTAGATTCTTAACAAATATTTGTTGGTTTGCATTGAATAATACAGTGCATCAAAAACCACTTGTTATCATGACATTCTCCTGCCAAGAAACTTATAGAAGACTGCTATTATCTACCAGGTCAAGACTAAGTATTCAACCCCACATTCAAGAACTTCCAAAATTGTTGTATTGTGATTGTTGTATTAAATCATTTATCAGTCATGTCTGACTCTTCGTGATCCCATTTGGGGTTTTCTTGGCAGAGATGCTGGAGTAGTTTACTATTTTCTTCTCCAGGTCATTTTTACAGATGAAGAACTGAGGCAAACAGGATTAAAGGACTTGCCCAGAATCTCAGAATTGATCCCTGTCTTATTTACGCAGTCTTAATTTCCACTATTCCTTAGTAAAAACCCTTCAATTTAGTGAGGTTACTATCTACCCTACCACTCCCTTTTAGAGGATATAAATAAAAGAATGCAATGTAACAGTGATTCTCTGGCTCCCACTGCCTGAAGGCCAGGCATACTGCATTCCACCCTTTTCACAGGGTCCTTTGATACCATAGGGATCTAAGAGTTCCTTTATGTCTGCTATTGGTTAAAAATACCTTTGATTTCAGAAGGCCTAGTATTTATTTCCTTTTAACTACATAGCAATTGGATTAGATTTTACAATGAATTATTAGAAGATAAAGCAAACTAAAAATACAGATATCCCCCCAGCCAATGTCTGGGGGTACAATTCTCCTGATACCACCTCTGGTCTTTGGTGAGTGAAGATACATTAGATTCACAGCTCAAATCAATTCCTGTGTACCATTATTCCCAGAAAGTCTCATGCTCCCTTCACTGGTTCCCCAGAACCACAAATTCTCAGGGTTTAACTGCTGGGCTGATTGCAACCTCTTACCTGGAATCCTTGGTTACAGGGTCTCCATGAATCATGTTCCTAGATCTGGGACTCCACTCACAGCACCTAAAACTGCAAAGCACAAATGAAGAAGGAGGAGGAGAGGATGAGGAAGAGGGAGAGAGAGAGAGGGAGAGGGAAAGGGAGAGAAAGAAGAAGAAAACCCCAAACCTGTTTCTTTAGGCCACAGACTCTAAGGGAAAGAAGAAAATGGTCCTGTGTCCTGCTTCTTGCATGGCATCCCTGATATATGTGAAATAGTCCTTCACCTTCAACTCATTTTGAGTTTCGCATTCTATCTCCACTATTTTCACTCCCTCCTTAGATGGTAAACAATCTGACATAGGATGTCACAGGAAAACAAGATTATGCCTCCATAAGGTAGATTTAAAGATAAAAATAGTTCTAGCTACACCCCCAATAAGAAATAAGATGCTTCCAACCATGTCAACCAGGTCAGCATAGAATGTCTTCTCTCAGAAACAGGTCCCTATCATTTCCCATACGTGTCTCCATCTTAGGTGATTTGGGCATGCACCAAAACTTTGAAAACTGTACAATATAAAACTACATATTATTAGCTATCATCATCACCATCATCATCATGTTCCTCATCATCACTGTCATTATTATTCTCTCCTTGACTTTGTCTCTTGTCTTCTCCCTGTGTGAAATGCACTCCTATCTCCTTTCAACCAAACCCAATCTTATTTATCCTTCAAACTCTCCTTTGGTTTTTTTTTCTTCTGACTACTCAAACCCACATCAATCTTTCTATTCTTGAACTAATAGTGTTTCTTGTGTGTATGTAATTATCAAACAAGACAGTTTAGCATTTGATCATGATGTTTCGTTGCTCTTCTCTGATTGTTTCATGCCCATACTTTGTTGAACCAAATAAACAATTAGCTCCTTAGAGATAGAGACTTTATCTTCAACTCTGGTGTCCTTTTTCATGGATAGCCTCATGAAGGGCACATAGTAGGCCCTCTGTAAAATACTTGCTTAACTAATGAGTCTCCTGATCACCGAGACAGTCTTCCACCTACATTAAATCCAGAGAAAACTAGAGTACCGAGGTAAATAATGACAATGATGCTTTTCATTTGTCTGATGCTTTATACTTTTCAAAGGATTTTCACATCCATTATATCTATTTAATGAGGTTCCCTGTTCCATCAGTAGAATTGACTATAAACCAACCAAACTGCTTCTGAAATAATAGCCCTAGTATTTCACAAAGAAATTGATCATTCAAATCCTTCCACAGACCTCTAAACGGTCATTGTCTGAGATGTGGGCAACACATGCAGTTGCCTACTAGGTGTGATCTTAAAGATGCTGGGAAAAAATCTTTCACTGTCCAAAAATGTTTCTCTCTCAAACTTGCCAGGATTATTCTAATTCCCTGTGGTCACTCCTCTGGACTGTGGTATTGAAGGCGTTTGTTAAAGGCTAAATGTTATCTGAGAGTGGTAATATATTAATTCATTAATATCCATTAAGGCCTTAGCTTGAATTCCTCAGTTTGCTCACTGAGAACAGTGCCTGCAGGGAATAGGAGACTTGACAAGTAAGTTTAGATGAAGGGAAGGGCAGAGGAAAGGTCTGGAGTGTGGGTAGTTGCCTGGTAACCTACTGAGACCTAAGTAGGGAGCTGAAAAGGGGTGTGGATTAGCAATGGGGAGGAAGAGGGAGTCAAGGTTAGAATATGGGCTACTGGAGCAAGGGAGAAGTAAGAACAAAAAGGTGAAATGACAGAGAAAGTGAGGAAGTAAAATGGACCTACTGATATGGATTCCTACTTGGATTAGAAGGTGCCACCGAAAAGGGAGGAGGGGCAAGTGGAAATCTCTTTACAGAAAATCTCTTTTGCAATTAATGAAGGTCAAAAGAAGCCATTCCTGATGCTTTAGCTTGGGGTTCTAGAATTTACATTTATGATAATATAATAAATAGTCCTTCCTCTTCCTTTGTCCCCTCTTCTATTTATTCTTCTCTTGTCTTTTGCTTTTCTATCTCTATCACTGTCTCTAATCCCCCTTCTCTCTGTCTTCTGCCTTTCCTCTGTTGCTCTGTCTCTCATTCTCTCTTGCTCTGTCTTGGTCTTTAGGTCTCTCTCTCTCTCTCTCTCTCTCTCTCTCTCTCTCTCTCTCTCTCTCTCTCTCTCTCTCTCTCTCTCTCTCTTTCTCTCTGTCTCTATAACTCTCCCTGACTCTATTTTCTGTCTCTCCTCTCTTGCTTTCACTATCTCTTGCACTCTCTATCTCTCTCCTCTGCCTGTCTTCCTGTCCATCCCTCCTTTCCTCTTCTTGTTTCTTTTCCTTTCATTTTCTCAATGATGTAAAAGCAGGATGATCAGGGAAAAAGAGAAAAAGATGGATCAAATGGAGTACAAACTGCTCCCATGGAAAGGTAAGAAGGAGTTTTAAGTAGAAATGTCATCGTTATTCTGTCCAAAGAATAATGGACCAAACCTGTTTACCCTTGAGATGGTTGGCCATCTACAGTGAGAAGAAACCATGAAAAGTGTTTTGTTTTGCTTTTTGAAAGGGTCAGTAGGGAAGGCAGAAAATTATTTCCTTTTGCATACCCTGGTGCTTCTTTGGGAAATTTCTTGCTGCATTTCACATTCTCTCTAGCACTGACTCTCCAAATTCAGTATGCATATTGGCTTTGCTTGGGCCCCTGGCTTTGCTTGCACACAGTCATGCTCTCGGGTTGAGAATGATGTAGGAGGAATACAGGATACTTTGCATTTTCTCTTCTCTAGGCTATAAGAATCTCTGATTGACTTGTGGGCAAAGGGTCTGATTGGCTACTGGAGAGGAAAGAAAATGAGCCTGTAGGCCAAAGAAACATTAAGCATGTATGCTGCATTTTCCCTCTGCCAGGCTTGACATTTTCCAGTCATGTAGCCTATTAGCATCTCTCATTTCCCTTCTTTCCCCCCATCTCAGCGGGGACAGAAGACAAGGACTAAAGATGAAGTAGCAAGGAGGAGAAGCAGCCTCCTCATTCAGTTTCAAATAGACACAATTCCCCATCCTAGTAGCTACCATCTATAACTGGACCCAGTTGCCCATCCAGTAGGAAGAGTAGCATTACGTCCCTCAAAAGATTAGAACCTGAATCTTCATGAGTCCAAACCTATAATGAAAATTAATGAAAGACAAAATACTGATATAGTAGGCATAGCTAAGGAGCAAAATTTCTGAGACTTCATTTCACATGATGCTTGGGACCCAGTTAGTATAACACTGTTACTATTTCCTCACATGTAAAATGAGGGGGTTTGGGTTAATTGTCTCTAAGGTCCCTTTCAGATTTAAATATATGATTCTATGATCTTTGGGAGAAATTACCTATACTCCATTTCCCAGAATTCTGTGCCTGAGCATAGAACAGTGGCATCATGTGGTAGGTGAATGATCTAATTGGCGGAGAGTCTTTTGAAATCTGAGAGCTTTAAAAAGTGTAGTGGGCAGTGGACAGGGTAGGGTCAGGTGAGATGGAAAAGATCTCCCCAGGCTATAATTGCCAGAGATTAAAGAGGGGCCAAATAATTGAATTTTCATGGTTTTCCCCAAACCAAGAAACCTAGCAAAAGTATGATGGCCCTAGAGCCAGAAAATATATTTGCCTTGAGATACTGAAGCAATTCTTAATGCCAGCTCCAGAGACCAAGGAGATGGGGACCATCTCATTCTGTTCTACCACCCCTTTCCTTCCCACACACACAGTAGAGAGAGCTTTCACACTGGAAGGTTTTCTTGCACAGATTTTCTGAAGAGATGGTCCTTATTTAAATGTCAGCTGAGAAAGCTTCCCCTGCTTGATTTTCAGCTGTTGCTTATCTTGCTCTTTTATCTTAACTAAATACTTTGACTATTTTATTTAAGGGTCCTGCCGGGCCTATAACAGAGTGTGCTCTAAAACAAAGGTCAAATCATATTTGCAAAATTTTGATTACATAAAACAGCTGACATAGAACTTGGAGACAGCAAATGGTCCCAAAGTAGAGGGGCCCAGGCTACACATAAATGTTCTACCAAAGCACAATTCTAGTAGTTTAGTTGGAACTTTCAACAATACATTCTTCAAAAAAATGTCAGGAACAGGTAGTGGGTTTGAAGAAGGCAAGAATCCAAGAAGGGATCCATGAGTTATATCTTATTAAAGCAAACAAAAAAATGACACGTTTTTAATACCCCAAAAAATGATGTCACAATTACAGCATCAGTAAAGTAGGTACTTTAAATGTATCTGGGGTGAGAAATTTACATTAATCCATATTTCTCCATCCCCCTTATGAAAAAATGTTCTATGTATTTATAAGGTAGCTCGTCAGGTTTAGGGGTACAATAGACAAGAAACAGAGACAAATTAATGAGCTCAAGCAGTAACAGTAGCAACAATACTGTTCTTTAACCATCTGACCTACTAGCCAATATTTACTATTACAGCAAAATCTTTTTATTATGAGTTTTCCATACCCTATTTAACAGTCCATTTATTTGAAATTGTATCAAATACAACATTTCAGTGTAATAAAATATCACAAACAGAGAGAAGAAACCAAGGAACTCTTGGGTGATTTTTTTTTCTGGGGGGGGGGAGGACATATTTTGCAAGAAGAGTTCCACATACTACCCAAATCAAGAGAAATTGGACCTTTTTTCTCCCTTGTCAATAACAGTACATTTACAAAGCACTTGATGGTATATAAATCTCTCCCCAAGCTTTCCTTTTTACCTGTGAAAGAAGTCTTATAAGTATTATCTTTGCTCAATAAATGAGTAAACTGAGGTACATCACAGAATAACAAAGCTTGATTTGGATGTGATCTCAGTAGCCACCTAGTCCAACTCATACCCAAAAGAAATTCTTATCATTGCAGACAGGTTTTGTCGTCTGTCCACAGACACAGAATATGCATCTTCATCGAGTTCAGAGTCAAAATAGGCCTTAGGAGTCATCTAGTTCAAAAATCTCATTTCTACAAATGAGGGATCTGAGGATCAGAGTCTTTGACTTTTCTAAGGTAGCAAAGGGACTAAACAGCAAACATGGAATGTCTACCTGGGTCCCATTGCTCAGAGCAGACTTAAACTCAATTGACTGATTGCCCCAAGAGCAGTACCCTTTCAACTACACCTATATCTTAGAGTATCTGATTGTCAAGTGACAATACAGATATACAAATCACATAATAGATAGAGAAGCAATTCACAATATAAAAAGTGCACAGTCCAAAGATAGAGTTGACAAATAAGCCATTTGTTGAAAATTCAAATCGGCATCTTCCTTCTAGGCAAATTGAAATGCCTAAGCAATATCGTTGTATTATCTCTTATAATAATAATAATACAGTAATTATAAGAATAAAACTTCATTTCATGAACATTGTAATCTTTGTGAGACTTTATTCCTATTTTACAGATGGGCAAACAATCTCAGAGAGCTTAAAACAACTTGCCCACAGTCATGTCTAGGAAAAGTAGTTCCAGGACCAGAACCCAGAGATTGTGGATTTATATACAATGTTTCTCCCATTCACCAACCCTCCTCTACTAAGACTTGCTCACTAACTCTTTTGTTTTAGAAGTTTGGAATTGTCACAAGGAAAGAGAAAGAGGCTCACAAAACCACTTACCACAGACCAGAGGGTTAAATATAACATTCTGGGCTCTTACTTGTTTGGCATCTAAGAAAGTGGAAGGTTGGTTTTGGAATAGTCACAGTCCACAAACCAGGAAGAGAGCCAGTTATAACAAACCCACACTATGGCTAGTGGCCTAGTACAAGCCATACATAGCAGGGCTACTATTTAAAAAAAAAAAAGGATATCACATTCTACAGAACAGATGTATTCCTGAAAAGTGGGATTTAAAGAGTTTCTATAAATGAAATGATATCTTCCCACTTGCTTTCATGTGTGTGAAAGTACCAGAAGGAATTGTGGTAGATTTCAATTCTTGTGGAGAATTTGGATGTGCGTGCGTGCATGCACACGTGTGTGTGTATGTACAAGATAATAACATAATTAGAATGGAGTAAGAACTATTTGAATGGCCAGACTCTAAGAGTGATCATTAATAGTCTGATGCTAAATTGACAAAAAGTCTTCAGTGGAGTACTCCAAGGATTTATGTTGTATATTACTTTTTTTTATGAGTGACTTGAATAAAGGCAAGTGTGGCTTGGTACCAAATTTGTAGGTGATGTAAAGGTAGTCAAAATAATTAGCACATCTTAAAAGAGAGTCAGGATCCAAAAATATCTTGATAGGATAAAAAACTGGACTGAATGTAATAAGACTAAATTCATCTGAAATAAATGCAAAGTCTTACATTTGGACTAAAAAAGTCAATTTCTCAGATGCAGAAGACATGGTTTAGAAGAAAATGACTTAAGGATTTTCTTTCATTACAAACTCAATACAAATCAGCAAATGTGATGCAGCAGCCAAAATAAATTATTCAAAATTGGACTAAATTAATGGAATCATTGCTTTTAGGAATAAGAAGGCGATAGCCCCTCCATACTCTACCTTTGTCAGACCACATCTGGAATGTTGTGCTCATTTCTTACTGCCACAGCTTAAGAAAGATATTAAAAAGCTGGAGAGAGTCCAGAGAAGGACAAGCAGAATGGCAAAGAGCCTTATGTACATGTCATACAAGGGGCAATTGAAGGGAATGGGAATATTTACTCCAAAGAAGAGATTGCTTGGGAAAGAGAAGGAAGAATAGAGCACGATAACTATCTTCAAGTATTGGAAAGTCCATCATATTAGAAAAAGGGATTAGACTTGCTCTTTTTGGACCCAGAGGGTTGCAAAGAAGTAAATTTAGGTTTGAGGTCAGAAAACATTTTCTAACAAATAGAGCTATGCAAAGGTAAAATGGGCTGCCTTTAGAAGTAATGGCTTCCTCTTCAATGTAAGACTTTAACCATAGGCTAGACAACTACTTGTCAAGCATAATCATAATCATAATAATAAGCATTTAAATAGCCTTAAGATTTGCAAAGCACTTTGCAAACATTATCTCATTTTGTCCTAACAACAAACCTAGATGGTAGGTGTTAATAATAATTTGTCCCCATTTTTTGGATACAAAGGCAGTAAGGGGGCTCAGCAGATAGAGAACTGGGACTGGGTCAGGAAGAACTGAGTTCAAGTTCAAAGTTCAAGTTCAAATTTGGCCTTAGACACTTACTAGTTATGTGATCATGGACAAGTCATTTAATTTTTATTTGTCAATCCACTGGAGGACATGGAAAACCACTCCATTATCTTTTTCAAGAAAACCCATGGACAGCATTGATGTGCTTGGGGTCTTGAAGAGTCAGACATGATTCAACAAGAATATTTTACAGATGAGGAAATCAAGGTAAATAGGCTAAGTAACTTGTTCAGAGTCACATGAGTAGTAAATATCTGAGGCTGGATTTGATCTCAGGTCTACCTGATTCTAAATCCAGTTGGTCCAGGTCCTGTTGGACAATACAGCTACTGATTTTCAACTCTAATTCTTAGCCTTTCCCACTTGGGTTGTAGGAAGAAAATTCCTAAATTTAATGCATATTCTGGCATTTTCTTATAATCCCTTTCTTAATAGTCCTTACGCAAAGAAGTCCTGAACCACCATTCTCTCATTATAACTGTCTCTGTCACTTTATCAAGACTTTTCATTTTCAGTCACCTTTTCCCTCACTAGGACATCCTGTCCCTTCTACTGTCAACTATCTTTTTTCCCTCTATTATCATTCACAAATCTGCTCTCCCTTTTTATCACCTGCATGGATGGCTCCTCCCCATCTTCAGCTTTCAGGGCAATGATTCTGACCTTTGAGGTCAATAGACCTTGCTCTGTTGACCTGTAGGATGAAGACCAAAATCTATCCTGGCTCCCCTTAAAGAACTTTCTTCTTCTGGACCATAAATATTTCACCTAGGGAAAAAAAAATTCAGAAAGAACATGTATAATAGTAACACTTTAAATTCTTTTCAGTTTTTCAATGTGCCTGAACTTTCTTCTTTTTATTTGAGCCTTATGACAGACCCGTGAGATACAAAGGGCAAATGTAATTATCTCCACTTGATAGATGGGAAAAATTAGGCCTAGAGAGGTTAAATGACTTGCTCGTGGTTATGTGCCTGAATTAGTGACCTTTGAGACAGAATTAGAACACATGTCTACTCAATCCTCGCCAGCTTTCTTGCCTACACCACATATATGTGACTTTGTGTGTGTGTCTTAAGAACTCCAGGGGAATTTTGCAATTATCTAGCAAATACTCTCATCTTTCCTAGCCAGCATCAAAATTAAAGCAAGTCCTCTGATCTCACACCTTTAATTACTAAATTTCCATATCATCCCTTCAGTGCAGTCAGCATTGACAGGGAAGGCTGGGTCTGCACTGCCTGCTTGCCATCAGAGACTAGCTGCTCTGTCCAGAGGATGGCTCTCATAACGTTATTTTTAACTCCATCTCATAAAGCCTGTTCTGTATAAATATATTTTAATTAATTAATAAACAGGATGTAATGAATTCTGGCAGGGTGACATTTGAGCACAAAGCAAGAGGCTTAAACAGATCTTGACATGTGTTAGCCAGGAAAACACAACACACACACACACACACACAGGTCCTTTTACTCATTAGAGACATTATATAATATGAAGTATCAGAAGCTTACATGGAACAGGGGAGAGGCAGACAAGAGAAAGAGAGGTGCCACAGAGGTTATCATCCCCAAATAGTTTGTTGACCATCAGGACTTTTCTGTAAACTCAGCTTAGGAAAAAGAACTCATCTGTGTTCAAGAAAAATATAGGCACACAAATGTGTTTACTGAGATAACCTTTCAAGGAAGCATAGCCAGTATTCTGTGATATTTTTAGATTGTAATTTTTTGAAGAGCTACATTATTTTTTTTTCAGTTGATGGAAGAGAGATTTTATACCAACCCCTCACTTTAACTAGGGTGAGTCAGCTGAAAATTTGCCCCACCAGTGATATCACAGATTCTTTCCTTCTGTAATCCAGAGTTCCAAAATTTCAGGTGGGAGGTAATGTGCATGAAAGGACTTCTTTTGATCAGATACTGCCTGAAAAGAGGAACAGCATAACTGCTGGCCAATCCAAAGATAAAAGAGAGTTAGGGAGGATGTGCTTAGGAAAGGGAGGGCAGGCTGGGTAAGAGCTGTGTCCTGGGGAACATCCCATGTCTCATGATTGGCCCTCGGATAGAGGGCACTTCACAACACCTCCCCTGCCAGTGAGCAGAGATCGTGTCCTTCAGGAGACCCACTTCACTGGGGGGCTAGGAGGTTCAAGGGGACAACAGGATGTCTATCAAAATCTCCAAGTATGACAGCAGTGAGTGAGGTGTAGAGGAATTTAGCCAGGTGCTAAATTCCTTAAGAGAAGGAGAATAACTTTGGGGCTGGAAAAGTCACTGTGAGCTAGATTTGGTGATAAATCAAGAGAATTTCAAAGGAAAGATTGCTCAATGACAGTGGTAGAGTCTGGAAGTAACATTAAAAAGAAACAGATCCACTCTTCTTCCTAAGAGGAGTTATTTTGGGGGAGGTATACTCAGGACTGGAGAGGGTGACCAGGTATGCAGCATCTTCCAAAGGAAGCCAGGTTTCCAGGAATTCAGGACAACTGAAGGTATTTGAGTCTGAAAGGTCTTAAAAAAGAGAAATTGTTTAACAACAGAAAGGGAGTTCCTTAAGTCTTGCTGAAAGTAGAGAAAAGACCAGCTAGGGAACCTGGAGGCTGAGGATTATGGTGGATAAGGATGTGGGATTGGGCAGCAGTAAGAGAAGAATGGAGTTTTCCTCTAGAAAGCCTCCAATTCTGCATTAAAGGGATTCAGAGAGGAGAATTTGCTAGTTAGAGGATGGGGAGTTTCTTCATCCTTTCCCACAACCTCTCCACCCCAAACCCCCAAACCCCTAACGGAATTTGCCTCCATTCTTATCACATCTCTGCACTCACCACATCTGTCTCCCATGTGGCTCTTGAAACAACATTTGCCAAAACCCTGGATCTTTTATGCTCAATAAGAGGCTGATGTCAAAAACCATTAGCAACTTGGGCTAATATTGGAGGTTTTAAAGTAAAAATCATATGACTACATCACAGGTACATTATGTGTAGCAGTAATTTCTGTTAGTTTATAGGTTAAGCTAGATGTCCTCCCAACTTGGAAATTCTGGGAGTCCAAAATAATGACATTGGACCCTGATTTTTATTTTTGGCTTCTTCTGTGATCATGTGCATCTGGGGTTAAGAAACTGCTAAAGGTCTTCATTTCTCTACCTGAAGAAAACTGAAAGAATTTCCCCATTACCTCCCTCATTTACTTAGAAAAATAATCAGCCTTTCTTTCTTCCATTACAATTAGACAGATGCTTCCTCCAATTCCAAAATCAGCTGCTCAAAACTATTTTTAATAGGAAATGGTATAGAAGCCATATCTTACTCCCACTCATGCCTGTTCTTAGGAAAATGTCCAGGAAACCAGTAAGGATACACATCAGGAGAATGTTAGCTGTTACATGGCATGATGGTAGACAGTGTTGGAATGGAGTCAAAGAAACCTGAGCTCAGATCCCATCTTGGAAATTTATTAGCTGTGTTACCCTGGTCAAGTCACTTAACCTAGCTCTTAGCCTCAGTTTTTCCCTCTGTAAAATGGGATAATAATAGCACCAATCTCATAGGGTTGTGAAGACTAAATGAGGTAACATATATACCATGTTTTGTAAACCTCAAGGTTTTACCTACGTGCTAGCTATTATTATATTCCTCTTAGAAAAGGACTTTTAAAACCACCTCAGAAAAACACAAATACTTTTTAACAGTGGAAGTAATGGCAAAGTTAGGTGAGATAAGGATTGAGAAAAAATGGCTATTATTCAGACCTACAATAGATATACAAGTGGCAGATCTTTCTTCTGTTTATGCAAAAATATCACAAAATTGAGGCATGAGAGATGGTTAGAAGGAATAAGATGGAAAGAACAAACTTGGAAAGCTGAAGGAGCTCACATTGTAGGATTTTTTTTTGCTATGGAGGAAGGAGTTAGACAAAGATGAAAAGAGACAGAGATAGTCATAGACAGAGGTTTACAGAGAAAATACCACTGGCTTCTTAAACTCTGAAATGAAGTGGAATGGGGCGTAACTAGTCATTTAAGGTTCCAAGGTAAATGGAATTGTATAAGAACTGTTTGGGATTTGGGTGATACAGAAAGGTTTAAAAAATGTACCAAAAATGACTTACACAAACTGATGCAAAGTGAAGGGAGAAGTACCAGGAGAACAGTATACAGTAAAAGCAATATTGTACAATGATTTATGAATAAATTAACTATTTTCAGTGATATAAAGATTTAGATAATCCCAAAGTACTCATGATGAAGCATGATATCCCTCCAGAGAAAGAACTGATACCATCTAAATATATACTGAAACATGCTATTTTTCTCTTCCAACCTTCCTTCTTTCCTTTATTCTTCCTTCCTCCCTCCCTACCTTCCTTCATAC
>NW_027185876.1:16769215-16778434 GCF_028583685.1 Petaurus breviceps papuanus
TTTAGAACTGTATTAATGTGCAATTGGAGAAAATACAATATTATTTAAAATTCACCATAATATAATTAGCAAACACTCTTTTCTCCAAATCTTTATTATTCAGAATTGAGGCTGCGTAAATATGCAAAGATTCCTTCCCCTGCTATTTCTTCCTGATGACTCATCTCCATGTACTTCTGTCCTATCCCTCCTGCGTCCTTATCCTGTTCTGCCCTACTCATTGATTTTACCCTCTGGAATCCCAATTCTAGTGTCAACAAATTTCCCTTTGCCTTTGACCATGTCCTTTCCCACCTCTCCTATATCCTTGAATACCTGCAAACCTGGATCTCCCTAGGATATACTGCATCACTACCTACTAATCTAGTACTATATATACCTTTTTTTTTTGCTTTTTTGGAGGGCAATTGGGGTTAAGTGACTTGCCCAATGTCACATGGCTAGTAAGTGTTAAGTGTCTGAGGCCGGATTTGAACTCAGGCCCTCCTGACTCCAGGGCTGGTGCTCTATGCACTGCACCACCTAGCCACCCTATATATACCTTCTTGCAGGCTCTCTTGACATATACAGTCAGGAGAAGGAATAAATATATTCCTTGTTCTTCATTGCCAATTCCAGAATCTCTTACTTACATCATCAGAGGCAGCTAATGGGTGAAGTGCTGGATTTGGAGTCAGGAAGACCTGAGTTCAAATCCCACCTCAGAAATTTACTAGCTGTGTGACAAGTCACTAAATCTCTCCCACCCTCAGTTTCCTCATCTATAAAATTGGATAATGATGCCTTCCAGGGTTGTTGAGAGACTAAAAAGAGATATGGGTAAAATGCTTTGCAAGCCCTTAAAAATGTTTTGTGAATTCTTATGCTAATGCTAACTATTATTACATTACCCAGCAACCTCTCCTCTTTGGAGTTCTTTCTGTTCATCTATATATCACCCTATCCATATATTGATGACTGTTATCGACCAGCACCTGACATTATCACCCCTTCTCAAAGAATTTAACACCTGACCCAGCTTTCTTCTCCACCCCAACATTTGCATTCATATTTGAGGATTTTAGTACTTATGCCGATGTTAATCAATCAACAAGCATTTGTCAATCCCTTACTATATGCTGTGAAATGTGCAAGGCAGTGGAAATTTTAAAAACAATGAATGGAATAATCCTTACCAAAAAAATGACATTCTAACATATACTAAAAAATGGTGACCTCCCCACAAAATGAGGCTCTCTTTATGGCAGCTAATGGTACAGTGGATAGAGTGCCATACCTGGAGTCATGAAGACCTGAGCTGAAATCTGGACTCAGATACTTATTTCCTGTGATGCTGAGCAAGTACCTAATCCCTAATTACCTCAATTTCTTCAACTGTAAAATGATGATGATAATATCTCCCTCCCATTGTTGTTGGGAAGATCAAATGAGATATTTGTAAAAAAAAGAAAAAGGTACTTAGCACAATTCCTGTCTCATAGTAGGTGCTATATGAATATTTATTCCCTTCCACTTTCCCTTCCCTCCCTCCCTTTCCTCTTATCAGGGCAGAATATAATGTAAGGCTGACCATTCTGAGAACCAATCATGAGTAAAAGAAGCTTTCCCAACCCACAACTGTGACATTGGCTGCCTGTGAGCTGTACTTCTCCTCTCTTTGGACAAAAATGGTCAAGAAAAAACCTTCTCACCCCCAGAAAGGACATTGAGAAAAGTCTCTCGTCTAGAGAAGGCATAAAGTGATGCTCCTTAAATGTTCATGTCTAGGGTAAAAGCTACAGTTTTCCTTCTCTAGTTACAGATCTGAATGGAGAACAGGATAGTTTGAATTTATAGAATCATAGACTTTTGAAGATGGAAGAAACTTTAAAAATTATATAGTC
Source organism: Petaurus breviceps papuanus (assembly GCF_028583685.1). NCBI lineage: Eukaryota > Metazoa > Chordata > Mammalia > Diprotodontia > Petauridae > Petaurus > Petaurus breviceps. The sequence continues at coordinate 16,771,099 of NW_027185876.1, forward strand.
TGATACCCTGATGTTACTAAGAAGGAAATTAAGGTTCTGTCATAATTATGAAACATATTCCAGGCCACATAATAAGTTCATGGCACAGAAGGAACCAGAGTCCCAGATCTCTTGACTCCCAACCCAGTAAACTTTTTCCTAAACATTGTGTCTTATTTGCTCCCAAGTTTAGAAGAAAGAGACAAAAAAACCCTTTGGCTTTCTTTCTAGCTTGTCTGACTAAGTTTACCACAGTAAGAAGTGTGAGATGGAACCAAGACAGGTATTATAACTGGAAATAGATTTTTCAGTTGCCCCAAATCTCCTTTGTGCCATATCTTTTAGGGACTTAACTCTAGAAAACAAGAAAATTGATGCTTCCACTAAAACAGGGGAAAATGTAGCTAGAAATTCCAAGGCAATAGAGTATACTTTCTAGAAACATGAAACTTTCACTGATATAATGACCACAACATCATCCCCCAAAGTTTTGCTATTTAAGCCAGTCTCAGTTGTGAGGTAGAACAGTTTATTTCAGGAATGGCAACTGGGGACCACCTCTGTGGTCATGATCTTCTGGCATCTAACCTTTATTTATGGTAAAGTTACACATTTTGGAAAGAAAAACATATGACTAATGAAACACCAAGCCAACTTTCCTAGCATGGTATTTATAGGTTATAGCCTACTATATTTTTGAGGGACCATATTATAAATATGTTTTCATAACACCCTAGAGCCTAATACTAATAGAAATGGGCCAGTAACATATATCATTCACATCATAGCAGTGAGGTATGGTGTCTTCCAGTTTCTACTTGGGAGAAGAAATATAGAAGTTGGTAGAGTAGGTCCAAATGTAAAAAGAAATATCATTTCATGAGACATTTGGTCATCTGGCATTGCTGTATTAATTAGGACTATAGAGGCATAATTAAAAAGAGAACCATGAAGATAATCAAACCAATTACTCAAGACAATTAGCATTTATTAAGCAACTAACATGTACAAGACACTGTGTTAAGCCTGGGGTATGAAAAGGAAGGCAAAAGAAAAAAAAACAGTCCCTGCTCTCAAGAAGCTCACAGTCTACTGGGGAAGACAACATGACAACAAAAACATATAAATATGATTTATAAGATTAATTGGCGATAATCTTAGAGAGAAGCCATGAGCATTAAGGGGGACTGGGAAGGGCTTCTTGCAGAAGGTAGGATTATTGCTGGGATGTGAAGGACTCAGGGAGGCTACAGTTAGCAGTTAGGGCTTCAGTGAAGATCCAGTAAAGGAAACTGAGGAGCTACCCAACAATTAGGAGGAGAACCAGATCAGAGTAACATCACAAAAGCCTAAAGAGAACATTGTGATTTTTAAAAAAGATGGTGGTAATTGACAAAAGACTAAGGAAAGGTCAAGAAGGATGAGAATCAAGAATGGGTCATTAGATTTGGCAACAAAGAAATAACATATTACTTTAGAGGGAACAGTTTTCGTTAAATGATAAAGTCAGAAGAGAGTAAGAGTTACAGAAGGGGAGGCACTAATTGTAGACAGCCATCCCAAGATATTTAACCATGAAAAGGAAGAGATATAAGGTACTGGACAGCTTATACATGATTATCAACAGTCCTGGTGTTATTTGGGTACAGAAAATGAGGAGGTAGAGAAATTCTATGAAGAATTCATTAAAACCCTCTAAGTCAACTCAATATTTGGTTTAATACTCAGTGACCTCAAAGTAAAAGTAAATATAAGTAAGGATGGCAAATAGAAGTTGAAAAACAAATGGCCCAAGGTAAAGAAAAAAAAAGATTGGCCAAAGATGAGTATGTTTCAACAGAAATCCATATCATTACATCATGAATATTGTCATCAAGAAACTAATGCAAGGCACTGCATCATTTTTTAAAAATGACATCAGCTGTATCTAAACATTAAAAAGTGACTCACATGAGAATCATATCTGATTCAATAGTTTGTATATATGCAAATCCACAAATTATTAGAGTAAACCTAAAAAACAACATAAAATTAGAAAGAAATTAAATGAGAAAATACTGTATGTAATTAAACATTATCAAGTTAACTTATTTTAACAAGATATTGATGTTCAAAATTGGAAATGTATAAAGGAATAGATATCAATATGGACAATAAATTTCCTGTGGAAGATTAGGCAAAGTAAATCAATGGTCACAACAGAGGCCAAAAGATCTTGGGAACAGCCTCAGTTGGCAAACCCTCCATCTCCTGGTCAAGAACAGAGATATGGTAGCCAAGGGGAAATTGTTAAGAACAAGAATTGTTAATTTGTTACAAACTTGTGAGATTTTTTTACATTTTAATAAATCTATTTCAATATATTTAGCTTCATTGTGAATCCAATGAATTTTTTATTATTCATTCAAAACATTATTCTGAAAATAGACTTCACTAGACTGCTAAAATTGGTCATCACACCGCACACACACACATGTGCACACGCATACATGTGCACATACAGATGCACACATGCAAGTCACTAATTTAGAATATAAAATCACTTGAAAAATCTTACAACAAAGGATAGTGGAAGACTAACAATACTATTATCTCATTAAACAGTGAGAGATACCGAAAGAAAAAACAATGGATTTACTGGCAAAAATAATTTAATTAAGTCAGGTGATCCCAGAGAATTTAAGGGTAAAATTGAAAGGAGAACAAATAGATCAAAATAAGTCAAATTTCAAGATTTCTGGAACAATTTTCCTTATCAATGCAAATGGAGGCCTAATATTGGGACTCTAGCATCACAGTCATAGATATGATATATGAAAAATGTGAAATGATTTTAAAGAAAATAGGTAGAGAGAAAAGTTTGACCAAATCACATAACTACCAGAACACTCAAGGCCAGATAGAGAGGAGGCCCCTATAGATTCCAGTTGGATCATAGTTAGATAACCAAATGGAATAATTGAATCATGGAAGTATGTTTCAGTCACTAATAACTAAAGCAGAATGAAAATTTGATTTTAGATTGTTTGCTCAGTGATGTACTGTAATGATGTTTAAGGCCATTAATTTGACTCAGAAAGACTGAAACCACTAGATCATGAAGCTCTAATAGAGTGATCAAATAATCAAAAGGCATTTATTGTACCCCTACTATATTCCAGGTACTGTGCTAGACACTGGTGATACAAAGAAAAAAATTAACATGCCCTTAGCTCTCATTCAATCAGAGGAGATAACATGTCCATATATAAGTATATATAACATACATAGAAAATAAATACAATTTAATTTGAAAGGGAATAACACTAGCAGCTGGGGATCCGAGTAGTTTCATGGAACTGTGATATAAATTTAACTTTGCTTGGTTTTGTTAGAAAGAAACAAGGTATTTTAAGAGGCAAGGTGAGAAGGAAGAGCATACCAGGCATGGAGGACTGCCAATACAAAGGCACAGAGATGGGAGATGGAGTATATTATTTGAAGAATAGGAAGAAGGCCAATCTTGTTGAGCCTCTGGAGTGTAGAAAAGGGGGTGATATATTAAAAAGGATGAAAGTTGAGTATAGGGCCAGGTTGTGAAGAGCTTTAGAAGCCAGATGGAGGATTTATATCTGATCTGAAACACACTTGAAAGCCACTGTAATTTATTGGGTAAGAAAGTGATATGGTCAGACTTGTGCTTTTGGAAAATCATTTTAGCAGCTGTGTGGTGGATGAATTGGGATAAGGAGAAACTTGAGGTAAGAAGGACAATTAGAATGTTATGGCAGCAGTACAAGTAAGAGATGATGAAGGACTGAACTTGAGTGGTAGTTGTATGAGTGGAGAGAAAAGAATATATTTGAGAGATGTCATGGAAGAGAAATTGACAGAATTTGTCAATTAGTTGAATATGCGGGGTGAAGGACACTGAGGACTAGAAGATAATGCCAGATTAGTAAATCTAATAACTGGAGGGATGGTGATGTTCTTGACAGAAACGGGAAACTGAGAAGAGGGTGGGTCTAAGGGAATGGAGAATGATTTGTTTTGGACATGCTGGTTTTGACATACCTATGGGCCATCTGGTTTGAAATGTGCAGTAGGTAATTTGTAATGTAGAGCTGGATCTTAAATATAATTGGTACTGTATTCATAGTTATGAAATTATTTGTATAGAGATGATAATTAAAATCATAAATGCTGGTGATGTCAACTGATGAAAGAATAAAGAGAGGATGATTCAGGAAATAGCCTTATGGCGCATATACTCACAATTGGACATCTGATGCAAATGATAAATCAGCAAAGAAAACTTCAAAGAAACAGTCAGGCCAACAGAACTAAGAGTAACATCCAGGTTTAGAGCAGACAACAGTATCAAATGTTACAGAGCGGTCAGAATGAATAAGGATTTTAGATAAGAGCATCAAATCTGGTAATTAAGAGATGATTGGTAATTTTGGAAGGAAGGCAGTCTCGGGGAAATTATGAGGTCCAAAGTAAGGTGTCAAAAAGTTAAGGCATGTAGAAGACAAGAAGAACTGAAAGCATTGAGTCTAGGTAGTTTTTTTTGCCTAATAGGTTGCAAAAAGAAGAATTTTTTTAATAGATTGAAGCAATAGTACCAGTCCTAGTAAGATTTTTTTTAGAATGCACAAGATAGATATATTTGTATATAGTTTGGAAGAAACCAATTGATGAGGAAAAGTTGAAGATTACAGATTATTTTGGAGTGCTATCTGCTGAAGAAGATATAAGGGGATGGGATCAAGGGGGCATATATATAGGTTAGCTTTGGCAAGTTGAAGGGATCACCATATCATAATTGACACTAAAATCTGGGATAGATTATACATTTAGATTAGAGTGGATTTCAGAGAAAGAGAAGTTGTTGAGTTGTGTTAGAAAATGGAGAGACTAAAAATGACAATGGAGTAGAAAGGAGTTTTCTAACCCATCTTCTGTTCAGGACCAGTGTAGGGGGCAGCGGGGAAAGAAGAAGGGGGAGGAGGAAATAATAAGAGAAAGGTACAGTCAGTACTGGAGAAGATAGCCAAGATAGTGTAGTATCATCTAAGGCAATTAGGTGATACAGTAGATAGTGCTAAACAGGGAGTAAGGAAGATTGAGTTCAAATCCTGACTTAGATATTTACTAGTTGTATGACCTTGAGCAAGTTACCTAATCTCTATTTGCCTCAGTTTCCCCATCTTTAAAATGGGGATAATAATAGTACCTACTTCCCAGGATTGTTGTGAGGATTAAGTGATATAATATATGCAAAGTTCTTTGCAAATCTTAAAGCATGATAAATCTTAGCTACTATGATTATCTGTGGGAAGTAGTCTCTCTGAGAACCAGAAGGTGGGAAGGAACATGAGGAGTACAGGTGCAAAATGAAGGGAACTTTGTTAACGAAAGAAAGAGATCTAGAAGGTAGAATTAAAGAGTAGGGAGAAGTGGAGTGGGATATGTTATGGGCAGACTTGAGGAGGTTAATAATGAGAAAATGGAAGTATGTCTGGAAAATAGGGAGGGGGGAAGTACCCTTACTTAGGCAGTCAGAGATTCTATCATAGGGATTTAAAGAGAAGGAAGTGTTTAGGGTAGGAGGTTATAGGAAGTGAGTCTTGAAAGATTCACCATTTTCATTATTTGGCTCTTAGAAATCGATGTACTTTTTAAATTACAAGGTAAAAATTTTGATTTGGTTTCCTATTGATATCTTGCTGTCAAATGATGTTGTCACATAGTCCTTCCACTTAGTCCAGTTCCAAATGGTGCCATAAAACTTCAGAAGGCCACGGGAGAGCATTTTTGATCTACAACACAAATCTTATGACAAAACTCCCAAACCTCATGAAAACTTGCAAGCCACAGTCATAATTAATAATATATTGGACTTTTGGTGCATTTCTGAGCCTCAAAGGCCTTTTTTTATGATCAGTCCAATCTCAGAAAATTTCAGTGAGAGGCTATCAAGACAAATGCATCTCAAAAGCAAATGCTTGAGTTTTGTTGAGCTAAAATGAAAGGACAAAGTCGAATTCATGAAGCCACTTCAAAAGCTTCAGAGAAACCCATAGGAAATTCAAAGCAGTGAATGTTTCACAATTTAAGGATTTGCATTATTTAGCAACTTCCCTTCATCTTCATCCCAGTTAGTGTGCTACAATATCAGGACTTGAGCAATACACAGGCAAGTAGTTTATAGATTCACAGCTTCATTTATTAACTTGACTTCTTCAGTTTCTTATATTGATTAGGTTGCTACCTCACTTCTAATTTCTCTTTTAGTTCTAGCTTGCCTTATTTTATTTTAATTGTTACCTTTTGTAGTTACATAACCTTCATTTCCAAATATATTTATTCCTTCTCTTCTGCCCAGTGAATATCCCTTGCCACAAAGATTTGCAAAATGAAACAACAAAGTTCAGCAAAAGCAATCATCACAGCAATCATTTTGACAGAATATGTAATATCCCATGCCCATAGTCCACCACATCTGCAATGAAAAAATGGTGGCGCATTTTTCCAGCTCTTTTCTGGCGCCAAGGTTGGTCACTATAATTGCCTAGTGTTCCATTTTGTTTTCATCATTTTGCTCACTTCTCTGCTTCATAGAAACATAGATGTATGCCAACAAGGAACCTCAGGTCATTTAAGTCTACCCAGACGATTCTGAATTTTTCATCCCGATCATTTCTCACAGTACAGCAGTCAGTCATCCAGTTAATAAACATTCATTAGTCACCTACTACGTGCCAGGTACTATGCAAAGTGCTGAGGATACAGAGAAAGACAAAAAGAGAGCACCTGCTCTTGAAGAGCGTACAGTCTGATGGGGAGACAACATGCGACACCTAAATACAAGCAAGCTACGTATAGGATCAGTAGGGAGTCATCAACAGAGGGAAGGCACTAGAATGAAGCGCCATCAGGAAAGGCTTCCTAAACAAGGCTGGATTTGGCTAGGACTTGAAAGGAGCCAGGAAATCCAGGAGACAGATGTGATTTCACCATTGATAAATACTTAATTTGTTTCCAGTTCTTGATAAAACAAAAGGTGAAGGTGGCTGTGAATTGTTTAAAATATGACAAGTCTTTCTGTTTTTGACTTCCTTGAGTATTTGTCCAGATATGGGATTTCTTCAGTACAGGATACAGATATTTTAGTTGTTTTGCTTTTTTAGCATAATTACAAATTGGATTTCAATGACTGACCAATTTACAGAAATAGCATATTAATGTTATACTGCTTCCAGTCCTAAGGTCTCTTTTCTCTTCTCTTCTCTTCTCTTCTCTTCTCTTCTCTTCTCTTCTCTTCTCTTCTCTTCTCTTCTCTTCTCTTCTCTTCTCTTCTCTTCTCTTCTCT
>NW_027185876.1:16778444-16826496 GCF_028583685.1 Petaurus breviceps papuanus
CTTCTCTTCTCTTCTCTTCTCTTCTCTTCTCTTCTCTTCTCTTCTCTCCTCTCTCTGCCTCTCTGTCTCTGTCTCTCTATCTCTCTGTGTCTCTGTCTCTCTCCCTATGTTGTGTGTGTGTCTCTTCTTTCCTCTCTCTCTCCTTAAGAAAAGTTTCATGCTCCCAAGTACTAACATACTAACATTTCTCTTACTCCATAAAGTCTAAGTAGTAATATTTCTTCACAAAAACACAAGATTTTTGAAATGGGAGGAAACTTAGAAGTCATTTATTACAACCCATATCTGTGAAAGTATCCTCATTACAACATCTCTAATAAGTGGGCATCGAACTTTTGTTCGGAGATCTTTTATGAGATGAACCTTTCAACTGTTCCACATGTGGCAGGGACTTCAGCAAGGTCCTTCACTGTTGTGATTGCCCTCCTATGGAAGTGATCCATTTATTATAAGTGTCTTTCCTAAACTGTGACACCAATAACTGAAGATAATGCTGCAGAAGGGATATGACCAGGCCCGAGTCAATCAGGATGATCACTGCCTTGCCCTTGGAAAGCATGCCTTGCTTCATGGTACACAGGATCACATTCACTTTTGGGCATACCATGTTATGCTGACATCAAAACCCAAGCCTCGAAGGTGTTGATCTTCCCTCCCTAAATATCTCACTCAGCAGTTCATTTGAAGTGATTTCCCTTTCCTGAGCATAACTCATTATAATGTCCCCAAAGCAGTTTCTTTCCTATTCTTAATTTAAATCCCTTTTTCTATTCTCTAACTTTTTCTCTCTGACTAGAGAAAGCTACCTAAGCAAACTACTGAAGTCTTTTCAATCTAACTTCCATCAGGTTATTTAATTTCTGCATTACCCTCCAGTCCCCCAAATGGTATCACATCAACCTGCTATATGAACTAGATTGTTAAACAGCTCTTCTTTCCTTTTCATTCTGCCACCCAATTGTTTTATACATTTGAGGGTCACAAAGGCTCTATTTAGTGTGTTTTGGTGGGAAAGATGCTGAATTTGGAGTCAGAAAACCTGTAGTTGAATCTCAACTCCATCACTGCTCAAGTCACCTTAGACAAGTCATTAACTTTTCTTGGCATCAGTTTCCTCACTATAAAATGAAGGGTTTGCACTAACTGCCCTCTAAGGTCCATTCTAACTCCCAATCAATAACTCTCTACACAAGATGGCAATCACCTGTAATCCAGCAGGTCTAAGGGAAAAAATTGGTCTTTGGGTAAGTTAACAAGCACTTGTAGTACTTGTCCAGTTTTGTCTGACTCTTCATGACCCCATTTGGTGTTTTCTTGCCAAAGATACTGGAGTGGTTTGCCATTTCCTTCTCCAGCTCAATTTACAAATGAGAAAACTGAGGCAAACAGGATTAAGTGACTTCCCCAGGGTCCCACAGCTAGCAAGTGTCTGAGGACAGATTTGAGCCAAGAAGATGAGTCTTCCTGACTCCAGGCCCAGTGCTCTATCCACTGCACCATCCAATGACCGTTTTTATTATGTATCTGATATATGCTAGGCACTAAGCTACATCGTAAGTGATTTACATGACCTGTGAAGATTTTTAAATAATGAGGCTCATTAAACAATGAATTGGGCTACTGAGAGAGGTATGGGATGTCCTGCAGAGACCTTTAGAAATGCAATAAATTCTGTCCCACCAAGGGTGGTCCTGCATAAAGATAGGAAGTTTCTCTATGTGTCCCCTCAAGGGTCCTTATAGTCCTGAGATTTCATTATTATCACCTAAAACCTAAAACTGAAATGCCAAATGTAAATACATAACCATATGACGAGATAGATTCAGGAAATCACCTCTGAACATTCCGGTGAGATTTTTAGATGAACAGGGGAGGTGGAGGGTGTCAATATTTTAACTCCATCTTTGGAATTGCTTGTGTATGTTTAAATTATAATAATAATTTAAACAATCATAATGATATAATAAAGGACTGAAATAAATACACTGGAGCACATAGCTAGAACTATAAATACAAAGCATAATAAAGTACTATTTTATTTTTAATTTTAACTTTAAGAAACCTCTTCATTAAAGAAGTCTACTTTAAATGGATTCATCTGGAACTATGCACAGATGGTCAGAAAAATGTCATTTTGCTGTACTAAGTTGAAAAAGAATTTCTCAGTTTAAGGGACCTATACAGCAATGGCCCTGACCCCAAATTCTCAGAAGTTACAATTTGGGAAGCATTCAGTGAAACCATATAGGCCAACATCACTTCGTATAATGACATACAAAATATCTCTAAAGGAGTGCACATGCCAAAAACAGCTACAAGATATTGGAAGCCTGGTGGCATTTCACCATGGAATAAATCTGTGATCACCTCCTTGGTCCTCTATAACACAGAACTGGAAAAGGACTCCCTCATTTTCATGCTTGTGTAGTCATCTAGAAAGATCGTGACCATGGAGAGCACCATTAGGCTTCTCATTCATCCTTTCTAAATCACAGGCCACAGTTCTCTGTTGTTTCACAAGGGGTCAGGTGGCTATATGTTTTAAGGGGCATTAAGTAGGGACGGTTGGGGATGCCATCTCTGCCAGTCAAATCTAACAAAGAGTCAGTGTGACTGCCTGTATTTATCCCCTTACTCTCCCAATGAGACATCACAGATTGTGTGTCTCTAATCTAAGGAGCTGGGGCTCTTTGCTTGGACTTGGTTACTTGAGAGGAATACTTTCTTTGTTTCCTTCACCAAAGTGACTTCCACAGGATGAGACTCCAGCACCTACTGGGACTCCAGCCAGTGCCATTGTATTTCTTTGCTTGGGATTGGGGTATTTTTTCCCTTTTATATTTTTATTTGTTTTTGCCTTTGGCTTTTGTGCAGCCTTTTGTGTAGTGGAATTGAAGGACTGATGAGATTCCAGTTTGGCACAAGGTGGTAGGAAGGGGAGGGAACTGAAGAGGACATCAGCATCCTGCTAATTTCAGTCTCTCTCCATAGAGATAGTGGCTGTTGCTTGTCTACCCCTTGAGTGACTAATAATACAGTGCTTGATTCTCCTTCACCCAGAGGGTGATTGTCATCCTTGGGATAGTTTGACATTTTACACTTTAAGTAAGCACACCCTTAGGCGAGGAACCACTAAGAGACAGATTTTCTTATTAAAAGAAGATGTCACCAAAAGAACAAGTCAACAAATATGCCACTGTCTAGAAAGAACCATTTGAATAAAAAGAAGGAGAAAATAAGTCAGAAGGAAATGAGAAAGAAGGAAGGAGATGGAGGAGGAGATAGAGAGGAAAGAGAAAATGCAAAGAAAAGAAAGGAAGCTGCCACTTAAGAACATGCAATTCTAGCATCTGCTGGATGTGATGAGCTCATGAGTGGCTATCAGGTGCTCAGTGGAATCCAATGTGCTAAGAAGCCTTGCCATGAGCAGTTGTGAGAAACAGACTTGATATGCATAGCACTTATGAATGGTAGTGAGCCCCTAGGAATGCAGTTACTATGTATCACTGTCAGTTTTGATGAAAATTACTAAGTATGTTATGTATACTATCTCACTTGATCTCCAATTTTCCTATTAAGGGAGGTAATACAAAGATTATTATCCATCTTTTCACACATGAGGAAAGTGAAATTTACCGAGGTCAAGAGACTTGGTTAAGGTCAAATGGCTGATAAGTAGCTGAGATACAAATCTGTGCCTTGCATTATATACCTCACAAGATTATAAATTGTGGAGTGCCATACAAATGCCAGTATTATTATTCATATTGTTATTATATTACTGTTATTCTAACTGAAAATTGGATGTTGTTTCCATTAGATGTCAACACAACTTCTGTTTAATTTTGTATATTCAGCTTGTAATGTAAAAATGCTTAATGGAAAACTGATGTCATTGGAGAAAGTAGGGGGCTATCTCAGTGACATAGTTTATAGCAATACCACCAAGCAGAAAAATAAATGTAGAATAACTCAAGAGGAAAAAGGAAGAATGTAAGTAGACAACTTTGCTTGGTAATCCAGACTCCTAATCCCATTGGCAGAAATAGTGGTTATCTACCTGCCTCAGTTACATCCCAAGAAATTCTATTAGATAGCCAGGATCCTTCAACCACAGTATCATACATAGTTAGTTGTACAAGATCTGTTCACAGTGTGTCATCATGGCTGATCCATTAGGTTAGAGACCAAGACAAAACTGACAAATAAGCTTTCACTCCTGTCATGCTGGACAGGCACAGTTAAGAGGTTATATCATCCAATTAGGATTTCTCTTTTATGAAGCCTGTTTTTACAAATATAACTTTACATTCTTTTTTTTTCCTGATGGAGGGAAGTAAAGATTCCTTTTGCATTCTTTGTAAATCCTGAACAGACTTTATTCTGCACACAAACCCATCTCACTTTGATGAACTCTGTGCCTGTCAGTTTCTGAAGGTCAATATGAGAAAAGGAGAAATTACATCATTCTTCTTTTCCTCTCCTGTCCTATTGCATGGTGACTGGCAAGTTTTTATCATTGTAAGTCTCAGTTTCTAACACTATGAAATAAGAATACATCAAAACATAGAGGGACTGTGATTTTTGTCAGGAAAGAAATTCCCTCCACCATCTTGGATTACAGACCTTCTATGATTTAGCAAATAACTTGGATGGAGAAACCTGAAGCTCAATAAATTTAAGTAACTTGCCTGGGGTCATGCAACTAATGAGTGTGAGAGTCAAGATTTCAACCCAGGACACTCTGGATTGCAATTCCAGCAGAATTTTCATTAAACTCTGCTTTTGTAAAATAAGAATCACAACATGAAATTGATCCTAGCTATCATATAATCATGTGCTATATGTGTACAGTTTAAAAGATTTAGGAATCTCTGAGGTGAAAAAGACCTTGAAGATTTTTTTTAATCCCCTTATAAGTAAAAAAAAAATATGAGGAAACAGAAAATTGAAGGGAAATGTAGAGTCCCAAAGGAAGATCTTAGAGAAAGTTGATTGGATATAGCAAAGGCCTTAGTTATAACATTAATGCTATTCACATTTTCTGTTTATTCACCCTGTTAGGGGAAGCTTGCAGTGATTCACTGAAAAATAAGGTTAATAACCTCCCATTCCCCATCCTAGTATAATAGGTATGACCATGAAACTCAGTTGCTCAAGAATCTCTAGTGGCTCCCTATTGCCTTCAGAATAAAATAAAAACTTTTTCCTTAATATTTGAAAGACTTTTCAGCCTGGCTTCAGCCCTCCTTTGCAGATTCATTCCTATTACTTTTCTTCATACAAATTGGCATCCTTTCTACTGTTCATGCATGATATTCCATCCACTGCCTTTGTCCCTTTGTATAAGCTATCCTCCATGCCTGGAGTGCTATCCCTATTCACCTCTGCCCCCTGTCACCCCTGGCTTCCTTTTTAGGTTCAGGTGTCACACCTTTTATGAGACATTTCCTAAACCTCTCAGATATTACTTCTCTTTAGATGTATTAATTTTGCATTCTTTTCATATGTCTGCTGTTTCCTTATGTGAGTGCATGCCATATTTTCCCCAAGAAGAAGCTCTGAATGCACAGCCTTTCCTTCTTTGCAGAAGCAGCAGACTTGGTTCATGTTATTAGTTTTCCTAAATTGCTTTTTTTTAACTTCAGGGAAATAGAACTGTATGGGGTGGGGGAAGTATCAGTCTTAGAGTAAGGAGGACCTTAGTGAATCCTTCCTCAGATATGCACTAGCCATGTAACTCTGGACAAGTCATTTGAACTCTCTCCATCAATGTCTTTCTTCTATAAAATGGGGGAAATAATAGCATCTACCTCTCAGGATTGTAATGAAAATCAAATAAGAAGATATATTTAAAATTCTTTGTAAACCTTAAAATGCTATGTACATTAGCTTTTGTTGTTGTTCTTATGGAAGATGAGTGTGAGAGAGACAGACAGAAAGACAGAGAGACACAGAGAGAGAAAGAGAGACAAAGACAGAGACAGAATGAGAGACAAAGGCACAGACAGATTCTGGGAAATGAAGATGATGAAACAAAATGTCAATAACAATTTAACAACAAAACAAAGCACATAAACAAAAAATTTAAATTTTTGAGGGTGGGGATTGTTTCTTCTTTTTAAGAAATACTTTGCATATACTTAGCACGATTCTTGGCACATCCTAAGTGCTTAATAAGTGTTTCCCTGAAGTGATTTAACTTAATTCTATGAGATTTAATTGAGTTCCATGTGCTAATTCCCAAACCTTTATGCCAAGGAGTCCTAAATTATTTTAGCATGCAGTTACACAACTTGCTTATTTTTGTCTTTGGGCTGACTCTCTGTGTTTAGATTTCTGGACGTTAGATAATTAGATTCATCACATTAAGGTTAACAAGTGCTGGAAAATTCCTTTGAAATCATGATATGAAAAAAATCACTTTACTGTCATCCATCTACCAGCTATTGTGTGTGTGTGTGTGTGTGTGTGTGTGTGTTGGAGTAGGGGAATTCAGATAGGCAAATATCTATTTAGGAAATTTACTGGACATAAATGTCCCTAAATTTGGGTTCCAATTAGAGGTTGTCTTTTGCTTCCTCCAGTTCTACAAACCCTAGTGTCAGAGTATGAAGGAGTTTGCCAGAGCAGAAAGGCAGGCAGGTTAGTGGCCCTGGTGGTCTTCCTTTTAATCTTTCTAGCTCCATGATGTACTCACTAACTCAAAATACTTCTAGTTGTATGTCAGGTACAGTCAGCCATGAAACTGCTGTGTGTAAAAATAATAGTTTCTTATCCTCTTTTTTCTTTGAGGTTTTCCATCCTGTCTGCTTCCTTGTTGATGAAAGTCAAGTTCTTGTTCCTATGAATGCTCACTGCTATGATGTCAGAACCTGATGCCATTCCTCTGGTGTATTCCCTAGAATTGGAAGATTGGAGCCTGTGATCTTAAGGGTCAGACACTGACTGCAGACTTTTTAGTGATATCCTCAGAGACAGAAAATATTCACATGCAGGATCCTAGATAAAGAAATACGTTGTTGGAAGGACTGTAAGGTTATTCTCTGGACTTGTGTGTTCATCTCTACAGGAAAATTCTGGTGTGGAAAACTTTCCAGTAAAGCAGACCAGCAACTCCTCTGTGATTTATAATCTTAGAGAATTGTTTGGGGCAAGTAAGGGTTAAGTAGCTTCCTCATGGTCATGGTCACACAGGTACTATGTGTGAGAGAAAGGATTCAAAATCTGATATTTCTGATTCCAAGGCTGGTTCTTTATCCAGTACGCCATATTGTCTCTCAAGAAAGTCATTTCATATTAGGAAATCTTTGCATGCATCCTTACCAAAATTGGACTAGGTCCTTGAGAGTACAAAGTGACTGTCGATTCCACCTTATGGAAGGCTATCTTGCTGATTGAAATCAGTCCATTCTTATGCTTTAACTATTCCTCAAATGTAAAAAAGTATTAAGCAATGGCTGTGTACAAGACTGTACAATGCTCTGGAGATTTAATCAAAGAAATGGAAAAAGGGCAACCCTTCTGCCATTGATTTTGAGAAATTTGAGAAAGGAGAGATGGCTGAGTTGGAATGAGATCACTTATATAAAACACCTTGCAAAATTTAAAGAACTATATAAAATCCAGATCTTTTCATTGTTATCGTCATCATTATTTTTATTTTCATCATCCTCATCATCACCTTGATGTTGTATTCAGACATTGTAGGTGAAGAAATTTTTTGTCTTTACAATTGGGACATTCAGGTCAATTTCCACAGAGCCAGTTTCCTTGGCCATGTAGTTGGCCTGAATCAGCTGATATGGACAAATATACAAAAAAGGATTATTGCTTTGATCTAGAAAAGTTATTTTCATTAGGTAGATACGATTGGAGCCTATGTTAGGAAAGGGTAGAGAGATTCCTGCAAGCAGCTGCTCTCTTTTCTACCAGTGCCTGTGATCATGTCTATTTTCTCTATATTGCTGACAAAGGTATTTTGCTCGTCTTTATGGAGTATAAGTATAATACACTTAATAGCAGTTAGAGATGTCAGTGCTCTTTGGTATAGTAAATCTCCAGTGTGAGATAATCTTAGTTAATGATCAGCATAAAGCAGATAGAGGTCGTTTTTTTTAGCGTTGCTATAAAGCCTGCGTTTACTATGATAGAGTTGGAAGGAGGCAATCCCATTAACCTTTGCATTGTATTGATAGAATCATATACCCCTCCATCATCAAGGGTGGAGAGTGTTCTCCAAGTCTTTACCTTTTGCAGCTGCTCTCTGGCTACATCATACGAATCTCCCAACGGGCAGAGGGGCTGATGGGCTTTTCCATGAGGTTATCAAGTCAGCGTTGCTCAGTGCTGAAGCTGGAGAAGTTGACAAGGCTGAGGGGTAGGAGGAGAGGAATAGAAGCTGCTCCTTTTGCAGACTACAGGCTAATTGAAGATGACATATAGTAATGGCAACAAACTTTTCCCAAGGCATACAAAAAGACATAAAGAAAGTGGCAGCTTGGAGCCCCGTGCAAGTTGGACTTGCATACAGGGCCTGGCAATATTGCTGTCCCCTGAGGGATGAGGGGTGGCTGGCTCTGTTGATTTATGAATAGCTGAACTGAACCTGGTAGGCACTATATCTCTCTGGTCTAAAAACTATGTGTTAGGGGCTCTATATAATTCCCCAGGCCTAAAAGTGAAAGGCTCTGACATGGTAGAATAGTAAATGGTATAAATAAACTAAATATACACACGTGGATATACATACACATCATATATGTTGCTACATGTGTAAGTATATGTGTATTGTGTGCATACGTGTGTGTACACATATAAATAAATGAAATCTAAACTTATTACTTGGATAATTCAAAGGTTACAACTACAGAAAATAGAAAGGGTAGAGTCAGCTCAAAGTGTACTGGAGCCAGCTCAAACCTACTTGAGAGAATTAATTATTAAAATGTTCATTGTGAGCATTGGAAGTCAGCAAACTTTACAAATCAGGGCTTGATTTACTGTTTTGTCAATTGCGCAGACTTAAGAAAGTGATGGAGAAAATGTTAAAAATGCAGATTAAACTTAAGAATGTTTTAAGTGTGCATATATATGTATATGTACGTAGGTACATTGTATATATTATATATATATATGTGCATATACATGTGGGAATGCGTATATATGTATATAAAAACACATATAATATTGTATTTGTTTGTTTGTTTTGCTTTTTGGAGGGCAATTGGGGTTAAGTGACTTGCCCAAGGTCACACATCTAATTTTTGTGTTAAGTGTCTGAGGCCAGATTTGAACTCAGGTCCTCCTGAATCCAGGGCCAGTGCTCTATTCACTATGCCACCTAGCCACCCCTACACATAAATATTTTAGACAGAGTCAGTTGTTGAACATTCACCTGTACACAATTGGGTCAACCAACAGAAAATCAACTGCTCTGTTAGCATAGCTATACATTATATTAAAGGCAGCTAGGAGTTTGAGATATCTTCAAAGTACAGGTTAACTCTTTCCCTTTCTAATCAAAATTGATATTGCCAGTGAGCCTCATTTCCTACCAAGAGAATTAATTAATCATATGGATTCATTAGCAAAGGATGGTTTTCTGCAAATTCAGTTCATGCTTGAAGGCTCAATTCTTGCATGAAGACTTCTCTAGGCCATAATGATTCTTCCTCATTGGGACTGATAGCCATCACAACACAACTTAGCATGTCTTGTAGACTTTATGTCATCATTCTATGTTATATCATATGTATCAATCATGCAAATGGATGATGAACTTTGGTCAGAATTGAACAGTAGGAGGGGAATGGGCTGAACTGCTTTCAGGAAATCATGAGGTTCTTTTAATGTTCCCCAAGAATCTGCCTGAAACAAAGGGTCAACTTTGCTCACTTCTGCATGTGTTGAATGGTTGCAGGCCATGAGATGCTGCCTAGTCTCTAAAGTCTGTAGTCTCTAAAACATAAATGATCACCCAAAGAGCAATGTAGAAGTACAGGTTAGCCATGAGAAGGCTGTGACATATTAAAGATGAAATTGCAAAGGAGAAGCAGTGAAAAAGATGTTACCAGAATAATGTATGACCAGGATGGGGCAGGAGAGGGTAAAAACCAAGATGATTCAATCATATATCTAGAGCAAAGGATAACTGATGGATGAGCTATGTGATCCACTGACCTCCACATAAAGTCAAGAGAATGAGAAGACATCTGGTATGCAGAGGAGACATGGATGAGATGGGCAAGCCCATAAGGGTTTTGACCCCCAGCATTAGAGGGATTCCCCATGTCGATGACATGAATATTCCATTGTAGTTTCAGGTATGTCTTACCTTTCTTCACCAGATTACAAACTCCTCTAGGATGTAGGCAGTGTCTTTCTTACACTTCTCTTGCATATACCATAACCTCCAGCACTGAGCTAGAAATGTCATAGTAGGTACTTCTTTAATACCTATTAATTGCTTTTAATGAACTATTCATAAATTATCTCTATAGATGAACTATTGACATCTAGAGGTGATGTTTTGTTGTTGTTTTGTTTTGTTTACCTCAAGTGGAGTCAAGGCAGAATTTGGCTGCTTACTTTGCCTCTGGCACTCAGTCTACAGAGATTAGCTTCCCTGGGGATCTGTGGACTCTAATAGTTCTGGACCACTCCAGAATTCAGGGATTTTCTCCCTGGTCCCCAAATACCATAAAACTTTACAGTAAGCCATTTAATTATGTATACAAATCCAGAATAAGATCATATCAGATGCTGGGCTATACTCAACAGCTGCACTAAATGAAAGATGCAGGTAGTGAACTCTTCCTGGTCTATATACATAGGTGCCCATCCCTCGAGGGCAATCTTCGGACCATGTGCCCCTATGTTGCTTCATGGTCATCACTAGAAAGCCAGGATCTGGATGGGGTATTCTTTGCATGCTGGTAATAGCAGTACATAACTGCCAGCTGAGCACTAACTCTCTTGATTCTGCTAATTGATCACCAGTTGGGTACCTAAGAAACTAAATGATGTTTCACAGCTAATTGAGCATAGGTCAAGAACTAGGAAGCAGAGAAGGAGGCCAATAGGGAAGGGCAGAGGTGTGATTACAAGG
Organism: Petaurus breviceps papuanus; assembly: GCF_028583685.1. Lineage (NCBI taxonomy): Eukaryota > Metazoa > Chordata > Mammalia > Diprotodontia > Petauridae > Petaurus > Petaurus breviceps. The sequence continues at coordinate 16,789,555 of NW_027185876.1, forward strand.
AGAGGGCAGAGCAGCCCACGTGGTTTCCAGTTACTGTAGCAAAGAGATAGCTTAAGCAGTAAAATGATCAACTGGGATAAAGCCTGGATGCTGTGGCAGGAACCCTTCCCTAAAAGGCACACCGGTGCTTAACTCTTACTTAGAAATTGATGAGTTGGCCAGAAGACATACATCAATTTTGCTAGGCTAAAGTATTTAAACTGAGGACACTGCATGAGAAGGGAGGAGCTATTTTCTCATTTTACTGGCAGTTTAATCATCTCTTCATAAAAGAACAAGGGTCCACAGAACCTCAGAGGAAGACTGCTGGTTTGAACAGCACGTTTGTTATGGTTGAAAAATTCTTTTTTGAGTGGGATATAATTTGTTAGTGTAAACCTCACCCCTAACTCCTATAGCACTACATTTTCCATCTCTTTAATTCAATTATAGTGGAATAGAAGATAGTATAGTTATCATAGAATCACAGAGACCATATAGTTAAATTTATTTATTTTACAGATGAGTAAACTGAGGCCAACAGAAGATAAGTTGTCTAAGTATTAACAAGCTGTAAACATCAGAGGTATAATCTAAACCTATGTCCTGCAAATTCACAGCCAGCATTCTTTCCACCACACCAGACTGCTTGCCTATGAGAGGCAGCTGGGTATAGAGAATAAAGGATCAGTCATAGGGTCAGTAAGACCTGAGTTCAAATCCTGATTCTGACATATATTAGAACTGTAATCTTGGACAAGTTGACTTTCCTTCTCACTGTTCAAGGCAGCAAGGTGGCACAATTGATAGAGTCAAGAAGACCTAATTTCAAATTCAGACTTAGATATGTAAAAGCTGTGTGACCCTGGGCAAGTCACTTAACCACTGCCTGCCTCAGATTCCTCATCTGCAAAGTGGATATAATAATAGCACCTACCCCCCCCAAGGTTGTTGTGAAGATCAAATGAAATTATGTTTGTAAAGAAATTAGCACAGTGCCTGGTACAGAGTGCATTCTTAATAAATGCTCCTTTCCCTCTTCCCCCACCCATACTATAAATGACAGATAAGTTATAAGAAACTTCCATACTAAAGAATTACCTACCCTGATTAAAACATCAAAAATATTATCTGCATCTACACCATAGCATATAGAGTACCTAGAGTGTAAGGACTGTGTCTTATCAAAACTTCATGCATTTTCCAGTGTTCTGTAGACAGTAGCCACTTAACAAATGCCTGTTGAGGAAAAAAAGCTGGATTTGGAATCATAGCACCTAGTTTCAGATCCTGATTCTGTTACTTATTATCTGTGTGAATTCAGATGAGCCACTTAAATAATCTCTCTGGGCCTCAGTTTCTTCATCTGTAAAATGAGGGAGCTGAACTCAATGACCCATAAAGTTTTAAATCTATGGTCCTATGAATGAATGAATAGGAAAGGGGGAGAAGGGGGGGACACAACAACCTCTGTACATGGAGGTCTATGTTTTCCAGCTTTGACACTTTTTCTACACATGTGGAAAAATTATCTTGTTTTGAACATTGGTTTCTTTCTTTTCCTTTGAAATTCAGCTCAGGTAAAATTGTATCCATGAAACATTCTAAGGGCTTGGAATATGATATTCCAGAAGTCAAAGGAGCTAAGATTAAAACCAAGAATCACCTACCCAGAAAAAAACTGAGTATAATGCTTCAGGGGGAAATAAGGTTATTCAATGAAATAGAGGACTTTCAGGCATTCATGATGAAAAAAAAAGAGAGCTGAACAGAAAATTTGACTTTCAATTACAAGAAGCAAGAGAAGCATGAGAAAATAAGCAGGGAAAAGAAATAATAAGGAACTTATTAAAGTTGAACTATTTTCATTCCTATATGGAAAAATGATAATTGTAACTCATGAGAGTTTTCGCAATATGAGGATAGTTGAAGTATGTATATATACATGTATACATACATATAAATGTGTGTATAAGAGGGTATATGTGTGTATAAATATATATATGAGTGTGTGCATATTTGTGTACATGTATACATAGAGGTCACAGGATGTGTTGAATATGAAGGTACGATATCTTAAAAATAAAATTAGGAGATGAGAGAGGAATATATTAGAAGAAGGAGAAAGGGAGAGATAAATTAAGGTAAATTATCTCAAATAAAAGAGGCAAAAGAGCACTGTTACAATGTGAGGGAAGAGGAGGAAGGTGAAAGGGAATGGGTCAACCTTACTCTCACTGAGTTTGGCTTAAGGAGGGAATATACAATTTCAATTGGGTATCTTACCCTACAGGGTAAACAGAGGGAAAGGAGATAAGAAGGGGGGTAACAGAAGGGAGGGCATATTGAGTGAAAGGGTAGTTAGAAGCAAACACTTTTGTAAAGGGAGAGGGTCAAAGTAGAAAATAGAATAAGTGGGGGGCGGGATGGATAAAAAAAATAGGATGGAGGGAAATATAGTTAGTCTTTCACAATATAACTACAATGAAATTTTTTGCTAACTACACATGTACAACTTATGTTGAAATGCTTGTCTTCCCAGTGGGGGTGGGTAAGGAGAGAAGAAGAGAAAGAGTCCGGAAGTCAAAATCTCAAAAAACAAATGTTAATGCATGTTACATGCAATAGGGAAATAAGATATACAGGCACTGGGGTATAAAAATCCATCTTGCCCTACTTGAAAGTTAGGGGGGTGATGAGGGAGGATATAAGAGAGAACAGATTGTGGGAAGGTGTATTCAGCAGGCTCACTATTCTGGGGTGGGGTGGGGTAGAGGAGAGATGGGGAGAAAAATTTGTAACTCAAAATCTTTTTGTTTCTTTTTTTTTTTTTGAAGGGCAATTGGGGTTAAGTGATTTGCCCAAGGTCACACAGCTAGTTTTGTGTTAAGTGTCTGAGACCACATTTGAACTCAGGTCCTCCTGACTGACTCCAGGGCCAGTGCTCCATTCACTGTGCCACCTAGCTGCCCTGTAACTCAAAATCTTGTGGAAATGAATGTTGAAAATAAAATAAATAAATAAATTGCAAAAAAAAAAAGAGAGAGAGAGAGAGAGAGAGAGAGAGAAAAGAAAACGCTCCTCAGATAAACTTAGTGAGAAGTCCTTTCTGAAGATAGACTGCTGACTGAAATAACAATGGCCACAGAGCATTAGGGTTAACCAGCCTATTTACATAATGATTATTTTTAGAATTTTGTTGGATAATAAATAAATTAGAAGTCAAATAACAATTTGCAGACTATGGAAAGATTTTATACTGACTGTAGGGTTCAAACCTGATAGCAAGTAGAAGCTTTAGTTTTCAAATCATATGTTAGAGATGGGTTACTGCTTATGAGAAGGCCCTAATTTGATGTATTAGATGACAAAAAAGAGGAGGAAAGGGCAATAGAATACAGGTAGGAGATAACCAAATGAAAGATAGAAGTGGGGCGTAAAGGGAAGGAGGATTCAAGGTCAAAATGCACAGAAGATATAGAAGGTGATATGAAGAACTGCTTTCAGAAGAGAGAATAAGGAAGCTGATCAAATCTGACAGACAGTATCCAGTCTTTTTGCTGGGAGCTATGCTGATTGGAAGAAAGGAGCTGCTTTGCTGAGAGCAGATAGGCTGGAGAAAGGCAGGGTTGCCCTTTAATGCTTCACTATAGCCTGAGAGAGGAAGTCTGCTTTGCCGGTGTTGTCCTTTATTTCTCTTTGACACAAGAGGGAGAAATAGCAGGGGAAAGACAGGCATTTCTTCTGCTTTGCTGTGAGAGGAGGCATGGCTTTGCTGAGAGCTGACTGGATGAAAATATGATTGAAGAAAGGTTTTTTGCCTAATCACAAAGACACATTTTGAGAAGGAGAATTCTTCAGAGGTCTCATGGCATACTGGAGGAGCTTTGCAGTTCTCTGGCTCAAGGTACTGTTTATCACTTAAAAGCACAACATTTTCTCTGGACCGTACAAAGGTGGTTATATGCTAAAAATTATTTATCATTGCTTCAGCATTCCAAGAGTAATGAAAGAGCATTTTGTCCAGGGGGAGAGTGGTGATGACCATATTGGAGCAAGACTGCAAAGGAATAGATTTGCCCAGCAAGTGATAAATGACACACACTGTTTTTGAAGGAAGCCAAGGACATCAAGGCTTACTATGTGGAAATCAGAGTTGTGCTAGTCATGTGATCCCTACTCATGTACTTCTCTCTGCTAGGTTTCTCTAAGTGTATATCCACTATCACCCATGGATACTGAGAGCATTGGTGGGAGGGTATGACCCAGATTTATGGGTAGACTATCATATTTTGTTTATTTTTCATTTTACCTTTTATTAAGCGAATGTTATAATTATTCCTACATTTGCCTTATATAGAGTAAATGTCATAAATATCCTATTCTTACCTACTATTGAATAAATATTATGATTATTTCTGATCTTCCTTCCAATGAATAAATTTTATGGTTATTCTTGCTTTTGCCAATTATGAATAAATGTTCATATTTCCCTGTTCTTGCCTTCTATTGAGTGACTATTATAATTATTCCTCTTTTTGACACCCAATGAGTGTCATGATTATTCTTGTTCTTACTTTATCATTGTGATTAATTTTATGTAAATGCAAATCATAATACTGGGGGTTCAGGAGTTACTATGGTGAATAGTAGGAGTATATCCTTCCCCCATCACACACCCAGAAATATATTATATAGCTATTTGTGGGATCCTGAGAGAATTTAAGTAATGGTCTTGCAGTTGTGGTCATGGCCATCCACCACCCCACCTCCATTTTGGAGAGAAAAACAATCAGACCGATACAAACAAAAAGTTAAATAGGGTATGCAATGCCACTTTGGACACCACACTCATGGGCTACCAAAACAGACTGGGTTTTTAAGAAATTGATACAATAAGTCATTAAGTAAGAGAACAGGCTATTTTCATTTAGAACTTTGGTTTGCTTCAAAATTCTTCACTTTTTTTGTTAGTAAATGTAAGTTTGTTGAGCTGTTATGATTTCTTTATTTCTTAAGGATAATGTTCTATTTCAAGATCCAGAACTGAGGCAGTTCTGCCTAAGGCATTTATGACAATGGTCCAGAAGAGCCTTTCAAATATATTTTAAAATTCCTTTTTCCTGCCAAATTTTTCTCAGTCCTTCCTGTCATGGTCACAATGTGAAGGTAATCAGTCCACCTGGGATCCACAGCTTTAGCCTCCCTAACACCTGCTCTAACCAACTGTGCAAACTGGACGTCAAACTTAGATTATCAGAAGAATGATATCAAGCCTGGGTGGAAAAATAGATCTCATCTAAACCTTGTATCATCAGCAGATTTTTCAAAAACTGAAAGCAAGAGCATGCATAAGATCTCCATCGGGGGATAGAGGGAAAGGACCCATATCCAGCTTTGAATTTTTCCTTCCTAAGTAGAAAAGTTGTACTCTATGGGTCTTAATTTTGTCTTCTCTGAAAAATAAAAGGCAGAAGGAGTTTATATCACTGCAATATATCCCCAAACTGAGTAGAGACTGAATACTGATACTCAAAACCTGTGATCTACATGGTAGAGGGGGCGGAGCCAAGATGGCGGAGTAGAAGCACGAACTTCCCGTGGCTCCAGCTCCCACCCTCCCCAATCCATGTAAAAAGGGGACTCTAAACAAACTTTGGAGCTGCAGAACCCACAAAATGACACAGAGAAGCTAACCTGCTGCTGAGGACAGCCCGGCAGGCCGGCAGGAATCGGCCAGCACAGCGCTCTGGGAGCCGAGTCCAGCCCCACACCGAGGCTTTAGCCCCAGGGCGGGCCTGACCAGCCACCGTCAGGAGGGACTCCAGATCAGCAACAGCTGGAGCCGTTTCCAGATTTATCAACACATAGACATAAAGGACAGAGTGAGAGGTTCGAGGCTGGGAAGGCGCGCGGCGGCGACGCGGCGGGTGCAGCCTGGGAAGGCCCGGCAGCGGCAGCAGCGTGGCAGGCACAGCCTGGGAAGGTGCGGCGGCGGCGGTGGCAGCAGCGGATGCAGGCCAGGAAGGCATAGCGGCCTGTGTGGGAAGGCGTGGCGCGGCTGGCAGATGCAGGCCTGAAGGGGCCTGATCAACTCGGAGGGCAAGTCTTCCCACCAACCACAAGTTCCACTACCAGGCCTATCATCAAAGGGCTGGGACTGGAAAGAGCAAGGTAAGAAGCAAATACAGGGGCCCCTATACTGGACAGCAAACACTCCTGGGGCTACCACTTCATAGCCCAGAAATCTTTAAAAAAAAAAAGCCCCTTTCAGGACCTCCAAAGACAAGGATGACAGAGTAAACCCCACTTGCTCCAAACCCCCCCTCTGACCCTGAAAATATAGTAACTCTTGCCCCAGGGCATAACCCTCTACAGTAAAGGCTTGGGATCCTAGGGGAAGGGTGTGGCTAGGACACTGCCTCAAAATGGGTAGAAAGCAGACTACAAAGGCAAAGACTCTGGAGTCCTACTATCCTCAGAGGGAGGAACCAACTTCAGAGGGAGACAATGTGGACTCCACACCCATAGCTGAGACTTCAACAGGGAATGGATCCCAAGCACAGAAGGCTCTCCTAGATGAGATCAAAAGGAACTTTGAAAAGCAAAATGAGAGAGATAGAAGACAAAATGAATCATTCTCTCAAAATGAAAATAGCAGAATTCGAAAAAACATTATAATGAGGAAAACATCTCTCTAAAAAGAAAAGTGTATGATATGGAAAAGGAGCTTCAAAAATTAACCAAGGAAAATGATTTGCTAAAAACTAGAATTAAACAAATGGAAACAAAGAACTCTATGAGGAACCAAGAATTAGCCAAGCAAAACAACAAAATTAAAAATTAGAAAAAGAGGCAAAATACCTCAAAGAAAAAATAACTGACCTGGAAAACAGATCCAGGAGAGATAATCTGAGAATCATAGGCCTAGCAGAAAATTATGATGAAAAAATGAGCCTGGACAACATTCTCCAAGAGCTCGTTAAGGAAAACTGCCCTGAGATACTAGAACCTGAGGGAAAAATAGAAATCGACAGAATCCACGGGACACCTGCTGTAAGAGATCCCAAACTGAAAAATCCTCGAAATGTTGTGGCCAAATTCCAGAACTACCAGATAAAAGAGAAAATACTTCAAGCGGCCAGAAAGAAACAATTCAAATATCGAGGGTCCACAGTGAGGATTGCACAGGATTTGTCAGCCTCCCACACTGAAAGATCGGAGGCAGTGGAATACTATCTTCAGGAAGGCAAAACAGCTCGGATTACAACCAAGGATCACATACCCAGTGAGACTGAGCATATTCTTCCAGGCAAAGAGATGGTCATTCAATGATATAACAGAGTTCCAGACCTTCTTAATAAAAAAGCCAGAACTCAATGGAAAATTCAACCTCCAATTAAACAAGGAGAACACACATCATTTTAGAGGGAAAGAGGGGAGGGAGAGGAACTTCGCATGAGATCTATTCCTGTGAATCTTGATGCGAAGAAAAAATAGCATACCTCATTAAGTATAACAATATCCTACAGGTAGTAGGAGGGGGAAAGGGTTACAAAAGGGGGGTGGGAGTGGTTTGTAGGGAGGGAAGTAGTAAGGGGAAAAGGGGAGGAAAAGGGAGGGGGGCCGAAAAGGGAACACTGAGGGAGGTGGTGGTCAAAAGGAAAACTATTAAGGGGGGGAAGGGAGAAGGGAGGGAAAATACGAACATTAACAGGGGCAGAAATAGGAAGACGGGAAAGAAACAGATAATCATAACTGTAAATGTGAATGGAATGAACTCTCCTATAAAACAGAGACGGATAGCAGAATGGATTAGAAATCATAATCCTACAATATGCTGTTTACAAGAAACACATTTGAAACAGAGGGATACACACAAGGTAAAGGTAAAAGGTTGGAGTAAAATATATCATGCCTCAGCTAAAGTAAAAAAAGCAGGGGTAGCAATCCTTATCTCAGATAAAGCAAATGCAAAAATTGACCTAATTAAAAGAGATAAGGAAGGAAATTATATCCTGTTAAAAGGCACCATCGAGAATGAAGCAATATCACTACTTAACATATATGCACCAAGTGGTGTAGCATCCAAATTCCTAGAGGTGAAGGTAAAGGAATTAGAGGAAGAAATAGATAGCAAAACTATACTAGTGGGAGACCTTAATCTCCCCCTATCTGAACTTAATAAATCCAACCTCAAAATAAACAAGAAAGAAGTTAAGGAGGTGAACAGGATTTTAGAGAGGATAGGTATGATAGATCTCTGGAGAAAACTGAATGGGGATAAAAAGGAATATACTTTCTTCTCAGCGGTTCATGGCACATATTCAAAAATTGACCATGTTCTAGGGCATAAAAACCTCACAATTTTATGCAGTAAGGCAGAAATATTAAACGCATCGTTCTCAGATCATGATGCAATAAAAATTATATGCAATAAAGGGCCAGGGAAAGACAGACTAAAAACTAACTGGAAATTAAACAATTTGACCCTAAAGAATGAGTGGGTCAAACAAGAAATTATAGAAACAATCAGTAATTTCATTCAAGAGAATGATAATAATGAGACAACATACCAAAATCTGTGGGATACATTAAAGGCAGTTCTTAGGGGAAGTTTTATATCCCTGAGTGCATACATGATTAAATTAGAGAAAAGGGAGCTCAACGAATTGGGCATGCAATTAAAAAACCTAGAAAAAGAACAAATTCAAAATCCCCAATCAAATACTAAACTAAAAATATTGAAGACTAAAGGAGAGATTAATAAAATTGAAATTAAGAAAACTATTGAACTAATAAATAAAACCAAGAGCTGGTTTTATGAAAAAAAAAACCAACAAAATTGATAGACCCTTAGTCAATATGATAAAAAAAGAAAGAAGAAAACCAAATTATGAGTATCAAAAATGAAAAGGGTGAATCTACCTCCAATGAAGAGGAAATCAAAACAATAATTAAGAATTATTTTTCCCAGTTGTATGCACATAAATTTGACAATCTTAGGGAAATGGATGAATATTTAGAAACATACAAGTTGCCCAGATTAACTGAAGAGGAAGTAAATTACTTAAATAATCCCATCTCAGAAAAAGAAATTGAACAAGCCATCAGTCACCTCCCTAGGAAAAAATCTCCAGGGCCAGATGGATTCACTAGTGAATTCTATCAAACATTTAAAGAACAATTGATTCCAATACTCTACAAATTATTTGGGAAAATTAGTGAAGAAGGAGTCCTACCAAATTCTTTTTATGACACAAATATGGTACTGATACCTAAATCAGGAAGAGATAAAACAGAGAAAGAAAATTATAGACCAATCTCCCTCATGAATATAGATGCAAAAATTCTAAATAAAATACTAGCCAAAAGACTACAGCAACTTATCTCAAGAATAATACACTTTGATCAGGTAGGATTTATTCCAGGAATGCAAGGATGGTTTAATATTAGGAAAACCATCAGTATAATTGATCATATCAACAATAAAACTAGCAGAAACCACATGATCATCTCAATAGATGCAGAAAAGGCTTTTGACAAAATACAACATCCATTCCTATTAAAAACATTAGAAAGTATAGGAATAAATGGAGCCTTCCTTAAAATAATAGGTAGCATCTATTTAAAGCCATCAGCAAGTATTATATGTAATGGGGAGAAACTGGAAGCATTTCCTATAAGATCAGGGGTGAATCAAGGGTGTCCACTATCACCCCTCTTATTCAATCTGGTACTAGAAATGTTAGCAGTAGCAATTAGAGAAGAAAAAGAAATCAAAGGAATCAAGTTAGGCAAAGAAGAGACCAAGCTATCACTCTTCGCAGATGATATGATGATATACTTAGAGAATCCTAGAGAATCAAGTAAAAAACTGCTTGAGACAATAAATAAATTTGGCAAAGTTGCAGGATATAAAATAAACCCACATAAATCCTCGGCATTCCTATATATTTCCAATGAAATTCAACAGCAAGAAGTAGAAAGAGAAATCCCATTTAAAGTTACTGTAGACATTATAAAATATTTGGGAATCTAATTGCCAAAACAAACCCAGGACCTGTATGATCATAACTACAAAACACTTTTCACACAAATAAAGTGAGATCTAACTAATTGGAAAAATATCAATTGCTCATGGCTGGGTCGAGCTAATATAATAAAAATGACAATTTTACCTAAATTAAATTATATATTTAGTGCCATACCAATTAATTTACCAAAAAACTACTTTATAGAGTTAGAAAAAATAGTAACAAAATTCATCTGGAAGAATAAATGGTCCAGAATATCAAGGGAATTAATGAAAAAAAAATGCTAGGGAAGGTGGACTAGCTTTACCAGATTTCAATCTGTACTATAAAGCAGCAGTCATCAAAACTACTTGGTACTGGCTTAGGAATAGAGGAGTGGATCAATGGAATAGATTAGGCACACAAGATTCAGAAGTCAACGACTACAGTAATGTATTGTTTGATAAACCCCCAGACCCTGGTTTTGGGGATAAGAACTCACTATTTGACAAAAACTGCTGGGAAAACTGGAATATAGTATGGCAGAAACTGGACATAGACTATTATCTAACACCATATACCAAAATCAAGTCTAAATGGGTTCATGATCTAGGTATAAAGGTTGATACTGTAAGCAGTCTGCTAAAACAAGGAATAGTTCACCTATCAGACTTGTGGAGAGGGAATGACTTTATGATGAAACAGGAATTAGAGAACATTATAAAATGTAAAATGGATAATTTTGACTACATGAAATTGAAAAGTTTCTGTACAAATAAAGCCAATGTAACCAAGACTAAGAGGGAGGTAGGAAATTGGGAAAGAATCTTTACAACCTATGTCTCTGACAAAGGACTCATTTCTAAAATATACAGAGAATTGAGTCAAATTTATAAGAATACAAGTCATTCCCCAATTGATAAATGGTCAAAGGATATGAACAGGCAGTTTTCAGAGAAAGAAATTAAAGCTATCTATAAGCACATGAAAAAATGCTCTAATTCACTATTGATTAGAGAAATGCAAATCAAAACAACTCTGAGGTACCACATCTTACCAGTCAGATTGGCTAAGATGACAAAACAGGAAAATGACAAATGCTGGAGAGGATGTGGGCAAACTGGAACACTAATGCATTGTTGGTGGAGCTGTGAACTGATCCAGCCTTTCTGGAGAGCAATCTGGAACTATGCCCAAAGGGCTATAAATACTTTCATACCCTTTGATCCAGCAATACCACTCCTAGGGTTATATCCCAAAGAGATTATAGAAATGGGAGAAAGACCCATATGTACAAAAATGTTTATAGCAGCTCTTTTTGTTGTGGCAAAGAATTGGAAATTAAGGGGGTGTCCATCAATTGGGGAATGGCTGAACAAGTTGTGGTATATGCATGTTATGGAATAATATTGCGCTATAAGAAATGGGGAGCAGGTGGTCTTCATATTTACCTGGAGAGGCTTAAAAGAACTGATGCTGAGTGAGAAGAGTAGAACCAGGAGGAATTTGTACACAATTACAGACACAACGTATGTGTGATGACCAACTTTGATAGACTGGACTCTTCTCAACAATGCAGGGATATAAGTCAATCCCAAAAGACGCATGATGGAGAGAAAAACGTGCATCCAGAGAAAGAACTAAATTTATATTCAGGTGGAAGCAAAATACCTGATCTTTTTCGTTCTCTTATTTGATTTTATGTGCTCTATACCATTTTTTATCCCAGCGGGTACAATCCATCCTTATAACCTGACCATTGTATAATGTGAAAGTATCTACAGATCCTATACTTGATTATAAGATGCCATGGAGGGGAGGGCAGGGAGGGGGACAAAATGGAATTGTGGAATTGAATCCTGTAAACTAAAAGGAAACAAACAAATTAATAAATTAAAGAATTAATTAAAAAAAAACCTGTGATCTAGTTAACTACATTGAGAAATTAACAAAAGAATCATGAGATCTCAGAATTGGAAGGCAACTTGGAGGTCATTTAATCTAAGTTATATTTGAATAGGAATCCCTTTGCATTGTATTCCTGATTAGATCTCTGCTGAAGAGAAACCAACTACCTCCCAAAGCAAGTAATTCCACTTGGGTCTAGATTTAATTATTAGGAAGTTTATTCCTGATATCAAATTGAAATCTGCCTTTCTATAACTCTACCCATTGCTCCTAGTTCTAGTCTCTGGAGCCATGAAAACAGGTCTTCTTTCTCTTTCACATTTCCCTTCCCTTGCCTTGCCTTCCCTTCCCTTCCTTTCCCTTCCCTTGCCTGCCTTTCCCTTCCTTTCCCTTGCCTTGCCTTGCCTTCCCTTCCCTTGCCTGGTCTTGAATTCTCTTCTCTTCTGATACATTAAGGCAGCTATCATGTCTTTCCTAAGTCTTCTCTTCTCCAAAATATACCACACATATAGGACTTAGATGCTGGACCTCCACTGAGTGCCCGATCATTTCTGTCTAGAGCACCATCACGGGAGTATGGCAATAGTGATGGACATGTAGTTGAATACCCAGGGCTCCTGGCACTGAAGATCACTTTAGCAGGTGCCTGGCTCAGTGGTTGTCATTGTACAAGTAGCCTCGGTGACAACTCCCGGTTTGCATGTGCTCCACTTGCTCCCTTTCGGCACAAAAGAACACACCAGTCACAATCAAGATGAAGGTAAACACAGTGCTGACTAAGTTGGGTGAATTCAGCATGGCATTGATTGATGACATCGCAGCATACAGCCAGACATGGGAAGACGACGTGAAGCATGTAAAACAACTACTTGGGTAGCTTTTACAAACAGGCTTGACAGTGGGGCCAAGAAATGTCAGCTTGGCATGCTGAGGTGACATATTTAGGACACAAAGAGGGGAAGCAGACAGCCACCACTGTGCCTGACAGTGGCCTGATCTATTTTAAACTGGTCCCACTCTTACAAGGAGAAGCCTGATAAGGGTTGTTGGGGTATACTGATGTGGGATGGCAATTACTAGAGGATTACGATATGGGCCCAATCACTATTCCTTTAAATCAACAAAATGGTGGAAGCAGACACATTTGAATGACTTCCCTAAGTTTTAGCAATAGTACATTCCTAGCACCATAAGGACTAAAAGCTTCTACCTCCACCCCACTGCTCTATAGGTCCTTTCCACTACTTCCAGAAAGTGTAGCACTTAAACGGTTCCAAATAAGAAGGCAATAATTAAATCTATTTTAACATATTACTTGGGTGAGCTAAATTCAAAAGATAAATTTGGAGTCAAAGGGCCTGGATTCAAACTCCAGTGCCAGCTACTTTCTCTGTATAACAAATAGCTTCCTCTTTCTGGACCTCAGTTTTCTCACATGTAAAAAATGAGTAGTTAGACCTGGGAAATCTTTAAGGTCTTTTCCAACTCAAAAACCTATGATCCTATGATCCTTATTTACCGCTGGTAAGAAGAGGTTACTGAAAAGCTAAGAGCATGGCAGAATCTCACCTTAGGGGGAAAATAAGGTCAGTTACCTAACAATGACCCAGACACCCCCTCTAGGTATCATGAACATATGCAGTTTCCAAGATATGTTCCTAGTGTAGCTGCTTACTATGTGAGCAAGCTAAAATTCTAAATGCTTATCTCAAGTACCTAAACTCTGTTATAAGGAGTGTTGGTCTCTGATGCTTTGGTCTATTGTTTGCTCAGATCTTCCTTCTACTCTTTACACATCTTTCTTTGTATAGTTTCACTTATATCCAATCCTACATGCGAGTCAAGGCCTAACCCTCATGATGTCACCAGGCCTCTTCAAGAACAAAGGATGGTCAACAACACTATCAGACATCCAAACTCTTTACTCAGCTTTATTCATTTCAATTTATTCCACCAACCAATTAACAAGTATGTATTAAGTATCTACTATTTGTCAGACACTGAGCCAAAGACCAGAAATTCAAAGAATGGGAAAAGAGTTCTTGTATTCAAATAGCTTCCATTAAAAGTGGGACAAAAATGAATCCAAATAATACATACAACAATAGAAAGGTATCTTAAATAGGCATACATTAATAGTTAAGGAAATCCAAAAAGGCCTTATACCACAGGTTCCCAAACATTCACATTTCATTATGTTTAGGGTTTTATTTTGCCTTTTGGAGGGCAATTGGGGTTAAGTAACTTGCCCAAGGTTACACAGCTAGGTTGTGTGTGTGTGTGTATGTGTGTGTGTATTAAGTGTCTGAGGCTGGATCCGAACCCAGGTCCTCCTGACTCCGGGGCCGGCACTTTACTCACTGCGCCACCTAGCCACCCCATCATTATGTTTTTAATGATTGTTTCACTGCTACCCAAGGTCAAAAAATATAACCAGTAGTTTTGTTTATTAAGCAGTTAGGTTGAAAATTTTAAATATCCCACTGTACCCATGTAATTTAATCTCAATACCCTGTAGTGCCTTGGAACACAGTTTAGAAACCATGGCCTTATACAGAAGATAGCATATAAGGAAATTGTGAAGGAGTCCAGGGATTCTAAGACCAGAGGTGAGAAGAGAGACCATTCTAGGGCAGCCAGAGCAAAGGTATGGAAATAGAAGATGGGGTGTCCTGTGTGAGGAACAGAAGTAATTATGTTTGTACCATAGAGTGCCTGGAGAGTAGAGGAACACATAAGAAGATAACAAAGGCAGAAGACCAGTTTATGAAGAGCTTTAAATGCATCAGGCATTGATGCCAAGTAATGGCATCAGGACTTTATGAAGAGAGGCTGGTCTTCGCAAGGAAAAGATCCACCTTTCACCAAAGAGTAGAGTGAAGGACAGAATAGTGGAGTTTGGTGTCAGAGAGATTCGAGGTGAGAAGAGAAGAGGGAGCTATAGGCATGGGACAGACACTGTGCCAGACCCTGGGAAATAAAAACAGGAAACTCAATAGCCCCTATCCTCAAGAACCTTATATTATTCAAGGGAGGATAAAATGTACACGATTGCAAATACAAAGTATATATAGAATAAATGGAAAAAAGTTTGAGAAAGACTGAAATCAACCAGTAGGAAATTATGCAAATAGCTGCATACACACAAGCTGTATCTGGGTCTCTGGCCTAATGGACAGAATCACTGATTATGGAGGTCTAAGGAATCTAATTGACTCACACTCATTTATCAGCAAATGCAGCCTTCCCCCTTGCCCCAACTTGTTTATTGGTTTGATTATGGACAGAAAGAATGGGTATAGAAGGAATCTTTGGTCCTTGACTTTTCAGGGTTTCCAGGTGGCTTGGTCTTTACCTACTTGTTTTTTATCCACATAAACTTAGTGACAGAGAGAATCCTGGATTGCTTTGGGGCATGTAATACTTCCTTTGTAAATCAAGACCCTACACAGAAACCTGAGCAATCTAGGAGCACATTCACTTTACAAATAGGATGTGTTAAACCTCAGCCTAATTTTGGTGTTTGTCTTACTTCTGATGGTGAAATCAGTAAGGCTTCCCCAAGTTAATACTTCCTTTCTGTTCTAGAGATTCACAGTGCACTCCACTTGCTTTCAGATTTACCTTTGTTATCAAATGAAATTATTAAAATTACAGAGCTAAACTTTTCTACAGCACGTTGAAATGCATAAACCTGATGGGTCTAATTCTAATTTACCTATATGAAGTGGTTAGAAGCTTGAACTTAGATTAAGCCTTGCCAAAATTGAGCGCTACCTCAATTTTTTGTAGATGTATCAATTCTCCAACAGATATTCAAACTCTGCAAAATCAGGAACAATTTCATATACTTCCTTGTGTCCATATATTGCCTAAATTACTACCATGTACTAGAAAGTACTCAAAAATAGCTGATTGCTCATAATAACCAAAGAAGTATCAGTGAATTCTATGGTATGAGACAACTCCTGAAGACTCTCTCCAAAGAAGTAAAAACATCTTTGCATTCCATCCATCACTTTTTAGATAAATCCTAGGGAGTTCCTTAAAGTCCATCAAGACTAAGTGACTTGTACAGTATCATACAGCTAGTATGTGTCAGAATTTGCACTCAAATGTCTTGATTCAAGTACTACACTCCTTCAAGTAAGCCAAGTTGCCCTTCTAATGCTAATAATAATAGCTAGCATTTGCATAGGATGTTAAAATTTGTAAAATGATTCGAAGTCAAAGTGAGAGTCACAGAAAAATATCTCATTAATCATTTATACCCAAATGACATCAAGTCAAATGACTTTACTGAAAAACAATTAAACAATTTCTTCATCACATAGAAACTTTTACCAGATACACAAAAATGTCATTTCAACTCACTAAGTATAAAAAATATATTGTACAATCAGGTAAAATAGAGAGTGAAGGATTTTAGCTGAATCCAAAGATCAAATCAAACCGATGGACAAAAGTAATACTTATGTTAGTCTTCTAAAGGCAAGACACATCAAACATGAAGTTATGACTGTGTATGTCAAGAACCTTACTGGCAACCTGAAATCAAAACTTAATAGGAAGAATAAATTTATTTCAGCTCATACCTTTCATAACCAATCTTGAAGGATATCTAAGAATAACAGATAAGTCTTATAATTTAGAAGTAATTAAAATGGACAACAGTGGATTTTGTAAAATATTCAAACCAGAAAAACATATTATGCAAACACTCTTCTGCATACTGTAGCAGCAAGCACCCCAGCCTCCCCAGGGTGTCTGCCAACACAGTTCTTAGATCTGCTTTGTTAAAGGAAAGCAATGCAAATTGGGTTAACAAGCTTACTTTAATCAGTCAAATATGTATAGTTTACCTAGTTCAGGGGAAAGAGGTCAGCACCCCGAACTTCAGAATATACAGACAGAATTATCAAGACAGAAACAAATCAAGTAGACAGTTTTCCAAACTGTCCAACCATTACATCCATACCAAACAACATCTGGGTTTCAAAGCCGGAGGGCCTTGGACAACGGCTTCCCAGAGTTTCATCTGATCAAATCACAGAACACTTCTCAAAGTGAGCCCCAAAACAAAGCTACACATCAGGGCTTATATAGCCTTCTCCTGGCTCAGAGAATGTAACAACCTTATTGACTTAGGCCAACCAAGAAGTATCTACTGAAAAACAAGCCTCCCACCCCAGGCTCCAGGTGCACTTTAGCCTAGGGGCAGGGAAGATCTTCAAAATTTACATTCCCATTACACATAAAACATACATTCATGCATTTCTTATTTTAATAATAATATTACATACATATAAACATATATATATATATGATTTTTATATATGGAGAGGAAGAGAGACATACAGAGAATCTTTCTATAAAAAAGGAAGAGGACTGGTAAATGTTTTCAGATGACATTATAAAATATTTAAAACTTTCCAGAAATACTTCTGGGGAAAAAATAAATTTCTTCATGAAATAATGATTAATAATAGTTACATACCACTGGATACATTGAAGGTGACCAATGTTAGTTACCTCTAGATGAAGCATATGGAATGACAAACATACAAGACTGGAACCAAAAGTACCTCTATGGATGGCATTCACATGAATTCAATCAAAATCTGCTTATTTCATAATGTGCCAATCATTCAGAATTGCCATAAGTGCCAATCATTCAGAATTGCTTTCCTAAACATTAATCCAAAATTCAAAAATTAAATTTTGTGCTGCGTACATACTAACTCTGTCCTTCACTATGTGAGCTATTCCTCCCAGGTTTCCATAATATGAAAATTTTGTGAGAATGCCAATTATGCCTTCATCCAAGCCAATGACCAAAATCTTAAAAAGTATAAGGTTGAAGATTGGTCTCTTGGACCCTCTATTCAAGACCTTATTCCAAGTTCACTTATGACCATTGCTAGATAATTACTCTTTAGACTTGGTAATTCAACCAGTTCAATCAATTTAATCATATTTATTATCATGTAGTAGACCACATCTCTCCATCTTTTTCACACAAACAGCATGAGGTAATTCATTAAAGTTTTGCTGAAATTTAGATAAACTGCAGACTAGGAGGTAACCTTTTGTAATGGCAAGCAAAGAAGTAGTTTACACTTTGTTTCAGCTATTTAATTATTTAGCATCTTGTTTCATTTTAAATTTCTTTTAAGACTTGCCCATAATTTCATCAAGTCTTTGCACTTGTGAACCCCTGTTGCTGATGAAACAGGAAGGAGCGGAACAGGGAAGAGCTTAATGACCATATATAAGGAGAAGCCCAGACTGAGAGGGAGCAGAAATGAGAGAGCATTTGTGCTGGCAGAGTCTAAGAAGGGAACATTTGTGGTAGCAGTGCTCTGTTTGTCTCTTCAGTCTGTGTTGACTTTTGTTTGTGATGTGTGTTGAGTTCTCATATCTTGCTGGAGGGGTCTGTGTTGATTTCCCAGGCAGATAGTGAATTGATGATTGTGCCAGAAATGTGTATGAATTTTAAGCGTTATTTTATTAATTTTAAAGCTCTTTTAAGCTTTATCTTCCCAGGAACAGAAACTGTGAAGGACTTGAGGTGGACTGGACACTGTGAGCTCCAATATGGAATGGGAACTGGACAAGGAGCTGGACAAATAACTGGACAAGGAGCTGGACAAAGAACTGAAAGCTGCCTGCCTTTGAATACAGTTGACAGTTGGGTTGATTCAGGCAGGAGCTGGGACCATGGAAGAAGAACCATGGAATCTGACAGCCAGCCTTAAGTCAAGATGAAAAGACCTCTCCTTGGATATTTAATGCAAACTGAGAGGAAAATGATTTACTGTGGCCTAGGGGTGGGAGGACTTTGTGCTCTGTATCCTGTACCTTTTCAGGATGATTGAATTAAGGATGATTGGAAACTATTATCCAATTAAGAAGAAATAGGACTTTTTGACTAAGGGATTAAGACAATGTGACCTACCTGTGGAGAACTTTGACCTTTGTACTTTGTGTCCCTTAAGGAGGCCTGCTCCTAAGGATGATTGAGTTAAGGACTTATTGAATTTTGTTTAAAACTATTATGGCCATTTTGTTGAAAACTGTGTGGCCACTTTAATGATAACTTGTTATGCTATAACACTGTGAATGCTGTACTTTGGCTTCTGTGAATGCTTTGTCTTAGTTTATTACTGAATGAATAGAGAGCTCACTATACTATGTAATCAGAACCTTGAAGCTGTTCACAGCAGCAGTCCTCTGGAAAGCTGCTCATGCTTGGATTTACACCTCCCAGTAGCTTTCAATGCTAAATAAACAATTTTATGATCCTATGATCCTTGATCTATCAATTTCATAAACTTTCCAAAAATGAAAATATGATTAGACTACTATGACCTTGTTAAGTGATTTGCTAAAATCTAATTAAACTGTGTGCATACCATGTTTCCCCGATAATAAGACACTGTCTTATTATTTTTTTTGGACAGAAAAACAGCAGAGGGCTTATTTTCAGGGGAGGGCTTATTTTAATGAACATTGACAGCAATTTTAATAAACAGGTAAATGTGAACAAAAAAATGTACCTTTATTCAATAAGCAAATCACTGGGGAAGAACAGGATGACGCGCTCACTGCTGCAGCTCTGATTGGATGCAGCTCGGAGCGTGGAGTGAGTTTCACCCGGGGTGGGGACGGTGCATACAGAGGGTACCATAATGTAGCGTGTAGCGCAGGGGATCACCTTCACTACAGTAGCAATCTCAATGGGGCTTATTTTTGGGGGAGGGCTTATTTTAGAGGAATCTTACACAGTAAGGGGAGGGCTTATTTTCGGGATAGGTCTTATTATCGGGGAAACACAGTAGTATTCCTTTGATCTAACACATTTCTGATATAATTTCTTTTCTTGAGGTGGCTAGGTGGCACAGTGAATAGAGCACCGGCCCTGGAGTCAGGAAGACCTGAGTTCAAATCCAGCCTCAGACACTTGACACACTTACTAGCCATGTGTCTTTGGGCAAGTCACTTAACGCCAATTGCCCTCCAAAAAGCAACTAAAAAAACCTTACTTTTTAAATTTTTTTTTGGAGGGGGGAAGGCAGGGAAATCAGGGTTAAGTGACTTGACCAAGGTCACATGCTATTAAATGTTAAGTGTCTGAGGCCAGCTTTGAACTTGGGTCCTCCTGACTCCAGGGCCAGTTCTCTATTCACTGCACCACCTAGACACCCCTGATATAACTTATTCTTGATAGAATCTTGCTGGATCTTTGTGATAACCACTTTCTTTTATAGATGTTTACAACCATCTTTTTCATAATATTTTCTTGCATTTTACCAGAAATTGAAGTTAAGCTTGCTCATTTCTAGTTTTGAGATTTCATTTTTTTAATATTTAGACATTTTAACTTCTCCATGCTGTGATATACTTTTCGTCATCTTTCAAATTCTCTTGTTTTACACTTTTCTATCTATTCACATCACTCTCCTTAGAAGAGAAAAGAGGATCAGAAGAATTAAACTAGCTCTACCTTCTCTCCATAATCAGTTATCATTGTCCCATCCACCCTGAGTAGTGATCTAATGATAGGCACATAGATTTAGATCTGGAAGGTCCCTTGGATGTTACCTACTCACCTACATTTTATACCTGAAAAAACTGAAGCCCACAGATTTCCAGTGACTTGCCCAAAGTCATATATGAAGTAAATTGTAAGCCAAACCTTTGTACCTCAATATTCTAACTCCAAATGCTGAAGTCTTCCCCATTAAATTTTGCTTTCTCCTTTCTTTATTTTTTTTCTCCACTATAATTTGTTAAAGCACCTTTTTGTTGTCTCTCACACATCTTAACTAATTCAAATTAATTAATCTATGCAAGGTGATTTATAAAACTTAAAGTGCTATATAAATGCCATCTTTTATTATTAACTATTATTCTGAGCTATAACATTCTTGATGTTCATCTAGCACCAAGATATACTTTTATATTCATCCTCTGGTACAACGAGAGAAAGGGAGGGAAGGAAGGAAGGCAGGAAGGAAGGCAGGCAGGCAGGCAGGAAGGAAGGAAGGCAGGAAGGAAGGAAGGAAGGAAGGAAGGAAGGAAGGAAGGAAGGAAGGAAGGAAGGAAAGATATATGTAGGAGGTTGTACCCAAAAATTGGGGAATGACTTAACAAATTGCGGTACATGTGTGTTGCTGTGAAAAGGAATGGAATGGGATGGAATAGAATGGAATATTGTGGTACTGTAAGAAATGACAAATGCAGTGAATACAAAGAAGCATGGAAAGCTCTATATGAACTGATGAAGAATAAAGTAATCAGAACAACATACACAATGACTGCAACAATGTAAGTGGAAAGAACAGCCTCAAAACGATCAAAAGAAAATGTTGCAAAATTGCAAAGAATGAATGTGACTGCACAACATAGATGATACGTGAGAAGATATTCCCACCTCTCCCTTTGCAAGAGTATATTAAATTGTCTATATTTTTCAGATATTTGCTATGTATCAAACACTTTTGCTGATGTCTATTTTCTCCTTTTTTCTTTAACACATTATTATATAGGAAGTATAAGACTGGGGAAAATTAAGGTGATGTTTTAAAAAAGTTACTAATAAAATTTATTTTTAATTTAATGTTGTTGATACATTCTTTATGAACCGACAAATTTATTCTATCAATTCTTTCTTTTACTTTTTGGAAAATTCTTCCATTCTATCTTCAGAATTAAATTATTAGTAGCTTACTATACCTTCTTGCCTGATTTCCCTTAAAGAATTTTAGTAGATGACATTCTGCCTCTCCATCCTTTGAAATCCTTGGAAATCTGCTCTCCCACATTCTAGGATATATGTCAGATTATTCCTCACTTTTCTTCCTTATACATGACAAATTCTATTATGGGTTGGTCACCCCCCCATACACTGTCATACATAAGATTCAAATTATTTCTACACCAAAAATCAGTTCCTTCCCTCTGGTGCGGATCGGATTTAGAACCAAATTTCTCTATTCTAATTTCTCTACATTTTGCAAGATGACATGGGAAGTCAATATTTGGCATTCCATTTTCTGCTAAGAGAGAGCTTCAGCAGATGCCTAGATTATTAATGTTCTCCACAACTATTCTGTCATGCTGCTATCCTCATTGAGGACTTTTTCCCATTATACCAAATCTAGACTCTTGATGGTTTCATGAGAGTATGTGTTTGATCCCTTGATATTAACTGTATTTCTTCTTACCTGGAGCATTCATTAGCTCTAGACCAGAGCTGGGGAACCTGCAGCCTCAAGGCCACCTATGGCCTTCTAGGTTCTTGGATGTGACCTTCTGACTGAGCTCAAGTTCTTCAGAACAAATCCTTTTAAGGGGATTGGTTCTATGAAGTTTGGAGTCAGTCAAAGTGACACACTGAAGGACCTCCCCAAAGGTCCACATGTCTCCTCAAGACCACAGTTTCCCCACCCCTGATTTAGACTATTATTTTATTTGCTTCCTTGCATCCAGTAACACCTTAAACAACCCATCCTCCACACAGCTACCAAATTGGTATTCCTAATTCACAGATCTGGTTATGTCACTCCTATGCTCATTAAACTTCACTGGCTGGCTCCCCACTGCCCTTAGGTTAAAAGAAAAACTCCTCTCTTTGTCATTTAAAAGCCCTTCACAATCTGGTTCCAGTCTTTCTAGACTAATCCTCATTACTTCCCACCATACAGTTTACACTCTCATAAAACTTGACTGTTTATTTCCTTTACACGACATCTCATCTCTTACCTCCCTTCCTTTGCATAGACTGTGCTCAACTACCTGAAATAATTCCTTCATCACTGTCTTCCTCATCCATGTCCCCCATCCCCCATACACACAAGATTCAAATTATTTCTACACCAACAATCAGTTACTTCCTACTGGCAAGGATCAGATATAGAAGCGAGTGTCTCTATGTTAATTCCTCTACATTTTGCAAGATGAGATGGCTCCTTTCATGAGTCAGCTTAAATGCTATCTTTTCCCAGGGCATTCTTGATGTTTTATGCTCTTAGTGCCATCCAATTATTATGTATTTTGGCATAAAACATTCTTTTGTATTGTGCATTTGTATACCTATATAATAATATATTTATAAACATATATGCATGTACATGTGTGTATTTGCATGCACACATGCATGTGTGTGTCTATGAAAATCAAGTACCATTTTTTTTCTCCTAGTGAGAGTATAATCTCCGAGAAGGCAGGGACTGTGTCAGTTTTGTACATATATTCCTATTACCTAGCAGAGTGTCCTAGCACATAGTAGGTGCTGAACAAATGCTTCCTGATTATCTTTGTATATGCAATCTACTCCAGTAACTCAAGCAATATCACTAGTAAGTATGGTTTTTACCAGAGCTTTTCAAAGACAGGAATTTGTGGTAACCACCTCTACATTCTTCCTCCTCGGCCTCTACATTCCTCAAGTTAGTTAATTTATTTGGTGGATTACATTATATTATTCAAGTTAGTTAGACTTTGAAGAGGTATATTATATAATAAACAGTTTGTTATTATTTAATTTTGTTGTTATATTTGAGAGATTTAACTTGTTATATTATTATAAATTGAATTGAATTATATATATATATATATCATTCCCATACTTTATAAAGCAAAAACATTAAACAAATGAGTTAGAGATTTAATTATAATTGTTATTTGATTTTAGAGCACTAATATGAGCCATCTAATATTTAACTGTGATTTGTTTAAAGGCTTGGTTTTTCCTTTGTGCACACAGTAAATAAGGTCAGTTACTTGGTGTTGTGTGTGGCAAAAGTGGTGTAAACAGGAGGCTGGTAGTGATTTGTGAATGATTCTGACACCTTGCCCCAGGCAACCCCTCACAGCTGAATTTGTGGACCTTTTGCACAATGGGAGAAATACCCTACAGGTGACAAGGCAATTAAAACTCAGCCATCTCCTAGTACATAACCCCATGTCACAAACAGTGCAAAGAAATGAAAATATGACTCAGAAGCACACCTTTGTCTTTGCTCAGTCAGCTCAGCTGTCCATTCTCACTGGTCGCAATTCTTCCTTCAGACTGTTAGCTACAATGTCCAGAGCTGTAATTTGTAAATTTGCTCCTGGGGACATGGCAGCACCTTCAACTGATTGTGAGATGCTTAGATATTCACTATTACCTGAACTTTGGTATGTATAGGCTTTCAAAACCTAGAGTGTCCAGGGTTCCAGTATAAGTAGAGGGGGCTTTAGTCATTTTTTTTAGAGCTGGCTGTCTCACATGACTTAGAATCAAACAATCATGTACTTGGAAACAACCTCAATGTCCCACATGTCACATTTAGGTCTGCCAGACAGGACTGTATTTTAATCATTCGAGATGAACAGTTTTCTGTTGCTGGTGACACTAATGAACCTCACAATCTGAAACTATTTTAGAAAGAAATTTATTTAGTCATTTGGCAACGAGGGAGATGGAAGAAGGTACAGGTCTGCAAGATTTACATCATATAGAGTTCAGACAAGGGCATGAGGGCCTTAGCCTTATTGGCCGGTAGTAGGAAGTAGATCATCTCCGGAGAAGGACAGTTTGAGATGTATATCAGAAGGTAAGTCTATCTATTATGGAGAACCCAAAATGCAAGGTTTGAGAGGACTTCAAACAAACATTGGCTGGGATCTAAGTATTCCTCACAATGGTGTTTCCCTGGAGGATCCCTGAGGTCAGCCTCACCTCTGCAATAAGCTTTGGGTGGGGTTAGACAATTTCTAACCATATAAAACCAGGTTCAAACAATATTAATAAATGATGAATAATAAAGTGTTTTTCCTACACAGTTCTTTTTAGAAGTATTTGAAAAAGGAAATTCAAATTGAATCAAGAATAATATGTTCAAATCCTGGCTGTACCTCAATCTCACTCTAGGACCTTTGGTGATTTACCTTCCCTCTCTGAGCCTCAGTTTCCTCATCTGTAAACGATGGTTCTTCGATTCCAGAATTTTTAAATTCAATCTAGCTCTAAATACTATGATCCATAACTCACTCAAGCAGTAATACACAAACCCTGAATTCACCTAAGACTCTATTCTGTCACCTTTTTCAAAGCCTTTATCTCACCACTTCTGCCAACCTCCTTTTACTATTTTTGCTTCTCTCTTTCAACAGAAATAACTGGGTTGCATTTGCCATGATGAAAGAAATTCAAGTACAGACTACAGTATTTCAAAGAATTTACTCATCAATCTTGGGAATTCTATTCCAATCAGAAAATTATAAAAATTCTTATGTTTCATAATTCTTTTCCAGGCTTTGGAATCTAGAGGACCTGGGTTCAAAACCCAGATCTATCATTCACTACCTGTGTGACCTTGGGTAAGTCCCTTCATCTCCTATTTTCCCATTTTTATAATGAAGGGATTAGATTAAATGACCTCAAAAATTTCTTCCAGTTTCTAATCTATTTCAATATCCAGGACTTTATTTGTTAGTTTGTTTTTATAATTGTTTGTTTATTTAGACTTTTCATTCCTGAACTGTGATCAAGTTTGGACTGACCCAAAATATAAGGTTCCACTTGGCACCACACTCTCTGTGTGGTCCTGTAGCCCCAGTCTACACCATATGTTTCCTATCTGGTTTTCTTCTATCAATTACCTTATCTTTTCCCAGTTTCAATATGTGGAAATATATGGCATTGAAATTTCTGGCTTACCTCACAGGGTTGATTTAAAGAACAATTAAAAAACATTTCGTAAATTTGTCCAATAAAAACCGTTATTAGATAGTATTAATGTTGCCATTTTTTATGCAACTTCTAATAATTCTTTTAAACCCTTAGTCCTTCTATTTATGGCCCAGGGGGTTCAACTGGGAAACTGACACCTACTTTCTAAGAAATGTGATCTCTACACTCTGAATCAGGGTTCTCATAAATCCTCAGCTACAACTTCATAATTTGTTTTACCCTATCGACTGACTCCCACATCATTTTTATATTAATGTAAAACTCAAGTTGCAACACACTGTAAATTCTAAGATCTACATACAAAGCCTACAAGTTCCCTGCTGCCAGGGCCTCAGGTATTTACAAAATGCAAGAGAGAGAGAAAGAGAAATAGTGAATTCAGGAACTTCCTCCTCCCCACTGTCCTTCATCATGAAAAACATCAAACACATATATGTGTGTGTGCATTCACACATATATACATATACACACATGTCTTGACTAGGAATAAGGAAGTATATGGATTTTGGAGTCAAATACTAAAGACTGTGGGGCCACTTCAAAACTCATCCAAATCAGTAAAAAAAAAAATTACCATACATTGTTAGATTTCCTTAACTAATCTGGGAAAAAGCTCAAGTCTGGCTCCTGAAATTGAGCTTCATTCATTGTTTAACTCCTTTTCTCAACCTCCTTTGAAATTTTATAAGGTGCTACTATGACTTTGAAAGAAAACATTCCTTCCCATCTTCTGTAGTGTTTTTGCAAATAAATGATAGCAACAATAAATAATTATATATGTCAAAAATGAAATTAATTCCTGGTCATGATCAATTTTAAAAATCAATAAGAGTGATACTTTTTTGTTGTTTATTCATTCAATTCAATTCAAGTATTTTATTAAGTGCCTGCTATGTGTCAGCATGGTGTTTAAGGGTATAAGTTTTTTTAAGGGCCTGCCCTCAAGCAGCTTATATTTTACCGGCATAAAACAATAACTACACAGATAAATAAAATCTACCTATATACAAAGTAGCATAGGTGGCTAGGGAAGATCTTATAGCTAAAAGGGTCAGTAAAAGCATTATGTAAGAGGTGACATTTGAGGCAAGGCTTGAAGGAATCAGACAAACTTTTAGAAGTGATAGTAGAAAGTGAATATGTTCTGGACACATACACTTAAATAAATATTCATGAATTTCTTTATATCATTATGTAAGGAATAAAATGACACATGAGACTTCAAGAAAGGCTAAGGAAGTAGATTGCTAGGCTTTGGGCAACCATCTTTCCCAACCTCCCTGATTCCAATTATATCATTATTCATTCATTCATTCACCTAATTTGTTAAGTACTTTTTAATGTAGGAGGTCAGAGGTTAAAGATATAAAGGGAAAAATGATACAGCTTCTACCTTTAGGGGCTTACATTCTAAAAGGAAGATACATAGCATATTTACAAGCAAGTAAAAACAAAGAATAAACAAAGTACTACAAGGTAATTTCAGTACCTGAGGTGGTCAGACAAGGTCTTATGTAATAATAATAATAATAATAATAGCCATTTGTACAGCACTTTCTATATATTAGAACATTGTGCTAAGTGTTTTATAATTATTGTTTCAATTGATCCTTACAACAACCATGGGAGATAAGTGCCATTATTATCCCTATTTTAGAGGTGAGGAAAATAAGACAGAAGTCAATGGACTTGCCCAAGATCATATAGTTAGCAAGTATCTAGGGCTGAGTTTGAACTCAGATCTTCCTGCCTCAAGACCTAGTTCTCTATATGTAAGGTGTATAAGGTAAGTACCTGATCAATACATTGAAGGAATCTTGAAATTTCATAAGGCAAAGGTGAGGAGGAGATTCTAAATGTAGGAGACCACTTACAGAAAGGCCAAAAGGCTGGGAATGAAATACATGGCAAGTAAGCCAGCCTTCAACTGGACCATTAGCTTTTCCACTCAAATTTCCCCAGCTTGTTAGGGCCAGTTCAGTATGCAGTAGAGTCAGTCCTGGAATTAGGATTTAACATAGCATCTCCTATGGAAGTCTCCTCCCACTCCTACAGAAAGGGGGAAGCATGGAATGTTATTAGGGAGCATGGTATGGTTATGAAGGGGCAGTTAAACTGTCATAATGGCCGAGCAATCTCTCTCTCCTCACAGAGTTGGTGGCAAACAGCCAAGGGCCTCCCCAGCCACCCGAGGAGAACAGGAGACGGAGAAGAACAGCTGAATAGGCATTTCTGAGCCTAAACATTGGCAGATGGCCAAATCAGATGGAGAAGCATTCCCCATGGCCCCACCAGAACCCAGTCTAGCCTGGTTTCCTGTATCTTCCCTCTCCTCTCTCCCACATTAGGCCATGACCACCACCACCTCAGCCCATACTGCGGCATCACATAGGAGAAGAACAAAAATAATTACTAGTAAATTACGATCCCATTAAAACATCCAAATAGGAACCACTAAAATGGTCAAATCTCAGAAAATAAAGGACCCTTCACTCAAGCTGAAGGTTGAGATGGCCCCACGGCTCCCCACTGCAAGTTCTTCTGCCTGTCTGATTTCAAATATGATATTATGCTTTCTTATCATTTCAGCCTAAACTCTAAACTCTAGCAGAATTGCTATCTAAACATACTCATGAACTTCCTATTATTGTTCAAGCCATTCCATCTCCCTCACCTTACCCCCAGTGTCTTTGTCCTCTAAGATATGACCCAACCCTCAAACCCCAGCTTAGATGCTGGTGGCCCCCAGCAACTGTGATTTCTTCTTTCTTTTATACCAGTAGAAAGCCCAGAGTGAACCTTCTAGCCTTAAACTCAATTCAGGAGCTCATAGGTTGGACAATAGGTCCCTGCCCTCCTACCACAGAGTGAACAATAAATACTAAATAGTAACTGTTTCTCTTTTGGCCAGGAACCCTGAGAGTCTTCCCCTCCCAGTTTGATTTTTTTTTTCTTTTTTTTGATTAAAGGGGCCATCCCTTGAGTAAGGAGTTAAAGAGGTCTATTCATCAAATAGGCCATTATCGCGCTCAAAGTGAGAACCTGAAAAGACCTTAGTTTATAAGGGTCAGGGTCTCCCATTGCATCCTGGGTCATCTCCAGTTGTCCTGATAAATATCAGGTCGCTAGATCCAGATGGCTCTGGAGGAGAAAGTGAGGCTGGTGACCTTTCACAACCCTCTTTAACTCAAATCGAAGTCAACCACAAATCATAGCATCATTTCCCTAATTTCACGTCCCCTTGGAGAACAAAGGACAAACACAACCAACCGCCAATAGAAGGGTTGTGTGTCTATGTATCTATGCTTTTGTCTTTATTTTATAACCTGTCACCTCACTTACCAGACTATTTCCAAAGGTTCTTACCATTGGGGATTTGAAAATCTGTAATACAAGGTGGATCTCTGCAGGGCACCAGCCAAAGGAGAAGAACAGACTCTCTCTCCTAGAGTTTATGTAGGCCAGTGATTTTTTGTGCCTACATGAGTCACAATGAGGTAAGGGACAGAGTACTGGAATCTGGAAGATCTGGGTTCAAAAAACCTTCCTTAGATGCTTGAAGGCTGTGTGGCCCAGGAATCCAGTTTCCTCATATTTATGGACTTCCAGCTTAAATCAGTGATCATATGAAACACAGAAGTTTTTTATCTACCACTCTATCACTGATATGGAGGTAGAACAAAATCTAAGTACATAAATCTCTTTCTGTCTGTTACGTGTAACAATGAAACGATACTATGTGTGGTCTCTGATTCAAACTTAAAGGCCAAAGTGCTCTCTGCATCCTTGACATCCACTCTCAAATTGACTGTGCCTGAGTCGAAATTCCAAAGAGCAAAGAGGGCCTTACTCGTTTTTTCCCCTTCCCTATCCTAGCACAGTGCCTTACAGATCAATAAATATCGGTCATTTCCTTTTCTTCTTTTCTCATTTTTGTTCTTGGGTATAAGTATAAATAAGTGCCTTTTTCTCGTATTTCATCTGGCACTTACATTCCAATCCTTGGTAACTCAAGTTGTAATCTTGTTTGGTTGGTTAGTTGTTTGGTTTCTTGGTCCATACCAGGGTGAAATCAGACAAGAAGTTGCCACTTTACAATTATAAAGCAATCATTTTTCTAGCTCTGGGGATCTTCTAGTGCTGGAATGAATGGCTTCATCGTCAGCAAATTGGACACATTTAGAAGAGCAGGGGTGAAGAAATTTAACATGGAATCGGGAAAAACTAACTCGTCTTGCTGACAGAGGTCCATACAGTCAAAGCTATCTTTTTCCAGGTATATTATACAGCTGTGAAAGTTAGACTCCAAGGAAACCTGGATAAAGTAACTTAAATAATTGGGAATTCACCCCTCACAAACTATTAAAGATCAATACCATTGGGTCAGCTTCCACAACTGGCATTTCTTTCAGTTCTTAAGGATATTGTTTATCTGGACCATGTGTCAGCAGCTACATAAGTCCTAATAATGTTCTCATTTATTTTTACTACCAACTGTCTATTAGCTATTTTGTTCTATCTTTTCTAGTCCAAAGACCATTTTCTTTGGTATAGGAAAAAGCATTTGAATAAGTTTTGAACAACTCGGAGTTCTCTCTGTTGCCCAATATCACGTCTCCATGCACTACAAGCAATAGTGCTATTTATTATTGGACTCCTGTTTATTCCCCTAGTACGGCTGAAAAAAAATTTTTGTTATCCTTTGCTTTCCTTTCCAGCTCCCATCTCATTCTGAGTTTCAGTACTCTTGACTTTATTATTGCTGCACTTCTTCTATTCATCTTCAAAGGTACTTTGTAATTTGTGAATCCTTTGTAATCACAGAATCCTCTGTTATTTGCCATTGCTTCCGTGTTCTGCACATGTCTTTTAAAAATCGGAGAGAATATTCTTTGTATTAGTCTCTTTAGACAATTACCTCTTTTCCCCATCTCAATTATTTCTTTTTCTACCTTCAAAATTTCATCGTGTGTAAGAGTTTTATTGATGCCTTTTGTGTTTTACTCCTGAAGTATTTTCTAACATATAATCCCCATCCCTGGTATAGCAAAACTAATGGAAATAGTGACTGCATCTATTAGTGTATATTTCTTATATATATATATTATATATATATATATGCAATTATATATATATATATATATATATATATATATATATATGCAATTGGGGTTAAGTAACTTGCTCAAGGTTACGTGGCCAGTTATTTCTGGGTGTGGTGCTAAGTATCTGAGCCCGGATTTGATCCCCAGGTCATCCCGACACTGGAGCCAGTGCTCTTACTCGCTGAGCCACCTGACCGTCCCTTATTAGTGTATGTTTCATTCAATATCCATAGTTCTCTTCCCCCTTGCACCAAAAGGAAGGAAAACTGCTTCATCACCTGTCCTTTGGAATGAAGATTAGTCATTGAATTTAGATGTTTAGTGTCATTTTCATTGATATCATTATAGTACCCATAATTTTTTTGTAGTATCTGCTTTCTTCACCTTATATCAATTTGGAAATGTATTCTGGGTTTCCTTTGATTCTTCTTATTTTTATAATTTCTTACAATGCAAGGAGAGTTCACAACCACCATAGACTATCATTTATTACAGGTCCAATTTGTATATAAATGT
The DNA here is from genome assembly GCF_028583685.1 of Petaurus breviceps papuanus. NCBI lineage: Eukaryota > Metazoa > Chordata > Mammalia > Diprotodontia > Petauridae > Petaurus > Petaurus breviceps. The sequence goes on from NW_027185876.1 coordinate 16,820,823, forward strand.
TTGCTACTATAAAAAAAAAAAAGTAGTTCGATAAATACCACATTTTTCTGCTTTGACTTCTGCAATCCAGATGATTAGAGTATAAAGAATGAAGAACTAAGTGATTTTTCTCCCCTAATTCCAAATTGGGTTGGGGTTTTTTTTTTTCCAGAAATTTTAGTCCAATTTACAGCTATACCAATAGGACATTAACATGACTGTCTTCTCGGAGCTCCTTCAACATGGAATACTTCTACCTTTTACCATTTTGCTGATTTTGTGGTAATGAAGTAAATCTTCAAAATGGAACTAATTTGTACTTCTCTTAGTATTGATGTTTAAAGAACTTTTTCAAGAGGTATTTCAAAGAGATCGTTTGCATTTCTTCTTTTGGAAATTGTCCTTATCTCTCAACCACTTAGCTGTTACAAAGGGTTCTTGTTCTTACATATTTATGTATTTTCCCTACACATCTTGAATATCAGATTTTTTTTTTTCAGAGATGCTTCGGGCAAAAACTTTCCATCTTAAAATTGTCTCTTTTTATTCTAAGTGTTTTGATCTTACTCATGAAAAACAAAAAAAAATAGTCAAAATTGTTTATTTTGTCTTTTATCAGCTCAGCATCATAGAATCTCAAGGTTGAAAAAGAATCTACCTCAATGGGCATCTCATGCAGCCCAAGAGGAAAAATAACTTCACACATATATAACGTAGATGAAAAGTGGCCAAGTCTTTGCCTGGAAACTTATGAGAGAATCTACTACCTCTTTAGAGAACCATTTACAATTTTGAATAACTATAATTACTACAAAGTTTTTCCTTGCTACTTTTGCCTTTAAGTTACTTCTACCCACTACTCCAGGGTTTTTTGGTGTTTTTGTTTGTTTCATTCTTGGGTCAAACTGAACAATATGTATCTCTCATTCACATGCCTCATCTCTCATTCAGGTTAAAAAGATCAAATTCCACAAAAAAATATTACAATTTGTTTTCAAAGGATCTGTTATGCAATCATGCTTCTTCCATCCTATGTTGAGAAAGTTACTATTTTGAACCAAGTGTAAGTCATTATATATCTATTAAATTTAATTTTATTAGATTGAGCCTGGCACTCTCATCCAATGTATTAGCTATTTTATAAATAAACTATCTCCTCCCTCCTTTGCTTGATTATAAATTTTATACCCTAACTATATACCCAGAAGTATATCTATTCAACATTAACAGTTTTATGATAATTTTTTATGTTTTATTTGCTTATCCATTTGAATTTTGGGCAGTATATGGTATAAGGAACTGGTCTAAAACCATTTTCTATGCCATGCCTTTTCAGTTATCAACAGATCTTATCAATAAGGAAAATTTTCCCTGCCCCTGATTCTCAGCAGTCTGTGTTCTTAGGCTCATTGAGCATAGGAATTACTATTTCACTTGGTTCTGAGTCTTGCATATGTAGTTAGATTCATCATAATTTCATTTTTTAAAGTCTTTCATCCCTCCTCTGATGATTACCTCTGAAGAATTTTTGCCCATAAGATCCTATATATCTTTTCTCTGAACACTTTGAAATATGCTCTACAAAAATGTAGAATGTTATGTAACTTTCCTCTCCTTCATCATGAATTGCAAAATGGAGTCGTCACTCTGTTCCAATATTCTCATCATTTTCACTCTGGCAAGCAGTTCTTCCTTGATGATGAGAATAGGGTCTGGACTAGACTTTTTAGTTGTTAATTACTCTACTATTTGAATGATGAAGTTACCAGCTACTCTCATTTGGGCAGAGAGAAAGATCCAACAAGTGTCTGAATAATAAAAATTTCCTATTATTATGATACAATGCCTCCATACTAGGATTGTAGTATGTACTAGGTTTGTAATATGTTTCCTAAATTTCTTATTCATTTCTATAGCGTAGTGTGTCCAGAGCACATTTTTTAAAAATATATTGACATCCTTTATTTTTATATCACCTTTACTTCTGAATATAACTATACCGATGATCTAGGTCAAGTCACTTAACTACTCTAGGTCTCAGTTTTCTCATCTGTAAAATGAGGGTGTATGAACTGCAAAACCATTTAGGTCTAAATATTTGCTACTACACACCTATCCTATCATACTGTGGTTTTGTTTGTTTGTTTATTTTATTTTGTTTTGAATGGAAGAATAGAAAAATAAAAATAACACAATTCAGAGTCTGAGAAAACTTGATTAGAATTACACTTCTGGCACATACTAGTTGAGTTACCCTATTCAAGTCTGGGAATCATCAATATAGAGGGCAATGAATCTTAAAGCCAGCATTTGAAACAATAACAAAAGTGTGGATATTCTTTTTTTGGTGGGGGGGGGGGCGGATTGGAAGAGTCAGGATTTGAACCAGGATAAAAATAATCGATATTGTGGGAAAGGGATAAGGTTCCAGTGGACCTGGGCCAGTCTGAGTTCATTCAGACACCCAGATACCACCAACTATATTTGTAGTGAGAAAGGATATAAGCTCTTCTGAGTTAGGACTCAATTTCTTCATCTGTAAAATGGGGGTGATATAACCTGTAGACACTTTCTCACAGGATTGTTATGAGACTCAAATGAGATAATGGATATAAAATATTCTATAAGTATCCATTCTTATTATGCAACATATCCCCAAAATCTTCATACAGTTTCAACAATTGGTTCATGTTTATGCAAATTATGTTTTTAGATGCTTCAGAAAGAGAGATTTCTCCTTTTAAAAGAAATGTCTTCTGTTTATTAAGATTGATTGTTAATTGAATAGATTTCATTACCTGTCTGGAGTTGGGACTTCCACATTTAGTACAATGGACCCTTAATGTTGTTAGAGTTCAGAAAGAGAATTACTTTATTAAAAACTTTCTCTTTGATCCTCATGTAGCAGCAGACCACAAGGAGATAAAAGCAACCCTCAAGGAGATTCTGTCGGAGTCTTAAGAACTCCCCATAACTTAAAGTCATAGAGTAATCCTTATAGGTCAAACCACCTGGGGGGAAAAATTATCTCAAATTGACCTGGATCTCTTCCATAATATCTTATATTCTAGTTGGTGACTTCAGAGTAGTTAGGTTAATTCAGTCTGTGTCAAGCCTGCTAGCACTCCAGCCCACAACAAAATCAAATATCCTTGTCTCGGTTGAAATCCTAGCAGTATTTACTACTATTGTGACCTTGGGCAAGTCACCTCTACGGACCTCACTTTACTTGCCCACAAAATGAGTGGGCTAGACTAGACAATCACATTTCTTCTAGCTCCATGATTCTATGATCCTAGTCACAGAAGTACAGACTTGAACAGGCAGAAGGAATATCCTAGCTAGATGGACAGAATCTAACTAGGGGGGCTACCAATGAATAGAGTGTGGAGATTGAAGTCAAGAAGACCTGTTTGAATCCTGCTTCAGAAAGTGACAAGCTGTGTGATCCTGGGTAAGTCTCTGTCCTAGCTATCCCATAGATAAAGATTATAATACTAGCACCTTCCAGAATTATTGTGAAGATAAAATGAGTTATCATATGTCAACTGCTATCATTATTATCAGCCATCAAATTCAACTTATACCAGAGTAATAATCTCCATCACCAACCACATCCCCCACAACTGATAAGCAAGTCTCAGCTTTAAGATCCACATCATCCCCAAGAACCTGATTTCTCCTTTCTCTCAAATAGAGTGGATCTTATCGGCTAGTTTTGTTGACCCTGCATTCTGATTTTTTAATTTGTTTTTGCTTTTGGTATTTTTTTTAATTTATCACTGAGGCAAACTAAGAGGTTTAGTGGTGGTCTCAAGCAAACTCATCCTCTGGGATAAACATTTTATGTTTGAAATATCTCCTTTGCCTAGCCAGCAATGGCCTAACTGGGTACTGAAAGCCCCTGTACATGAGATCGGATTTAATTTGCTCTGATAGACATTTAAGTGCTTGCTTAGGAAGGTCAGAGGGACCTTGGGCTTTTGTACACAGCAAGATAACAAAAGTCCTGAAAGATGGTTAGCGGAAAATCGAATGGAATAGAAAAGTAGTAATGTCTGATGGGTAGAGGTTCTGGCTCAGCATTAGGGTGTGAATTAATTCTTTTATCGGGAATGGTTTTATAGGCATTTTCCTTCCATGCATACCAATTTGATAGCAGTGACTGCACCGGGCTGAAAGGCATTAGAGTTCAGTCAACATGGAGTCATTTATTTATTGAAAAGTTTATCTCTGTATTAAATTCTCATTGAAGAGGGTTTCATTAGGCCCACAAGACTGGTATAAACAGGAAGCTGTGGAGTTATTTGGAAAATGACTCGAGAGTTAACTTCTTAGTCTGTTGTTTCTTCCCATTGCTCTCATGCTAGGGCAGCTGGCTGTACCAAGAGAAAAGTAGGTATTCAAGCTGGAATTTTTTTTTTATTTCCTGCATTTGAGCAGGCCACAATTTATATCACTCAGGTCTCCTTAAATTAGTCCAAGAGGATTTCATTTTACAGGCCTGCTTGACTGGGATCCTTTTGGCACGATGGGCTCAGCTTTGTACACAACTGAGATTCATATTTTATGTGTATATAAAAATCCTGCCCATGAATCTAGCAACTTAAAGCTTCGCCTTCATTCTTTACAGCTCGGTTCAGAATGCCACACATTTCCATAGACTAGGTTCTCTTCAGGGCAGCTACTAGCTGAGCTGAAAGGACAAATGCTAAAAATAGAATCAGAAACTTGGGGGAATGAAGGGCACAGAATGGGAATGATCTCTTCTTTCAATCCTTTATAATAGCCCAAATTAATAGAATGGGATTGATGGAATGGGACCAGAGACCTATATTTCTGTGTTTGAAACAAAAGGCGATGCTTCTCCCTGGCTTTGTTTTTTGGTTCTTCATTGAAACTGTCTAACATGAAGAAAGACCTTAGACTTGCCAGATTTCTCTGGAACCAACTCCTGAGAGAACAATATGGCTCTGATTGCAAGTTTTCCATCACTGTCCTAGATTGCTTCTCCATATACCTTCTAGTTTCTGATCTCATCTCTTTTCACAGTCTGGGGGTTTTCTTCAATCCACTGGGCCGTAGAGTTGAAAGATTTCCACAAAAGGCCTACTGGGGCAGCATGCCACATAGAATGGTTGGTCCTGGATTTGATTTTGTTGGTCTTATTTTTGTTCTGTCTCGTGGTCTCAAAACTACCTTTTTCAGTTCAGCTTAAAAATTGTTTATTTTCCTGATAATCGTGTAAGTAGGATGCAAATGCACATTATTGGTAATAATAGAATGGAAACTAATAACCGGACCAAAAAATGACTCTACACAAATCAAGTAGGGTCTTGTCTAGGCTTAAGAAAGTGATAGAAAAAATGCTAATAATGAAGATTAAACTTGAAAGTATGTCCTCCATACATTTCCCCCACCTCAGAGAGCCAATTGTTAAACATTTACCAGCATTTCCCTGGCAGGAACCCCAGTCAGTGAACACTAAATCTTCAAACATGGGAAGAGGCAGAGGCATTTTTGCAGTTCAGCCCAAACATGGAAAAATATAGAAAAATAGAAACAGTTAGAGAGAGGGAGAAGGAAGTGGAGGGAAGGGGAAGGAAGGAAGGAAGGCAGGTAGGAAGGAAGGCAGGCAGGAAGGCAGAAAGGAAGGAAGGAAGGAAGGAAGGAAGGAAGGAAGGAAGGAAGGAAG
>NW_027185876.1:16826506-16868192 GCF_028583685.1 Petaurus breviceps papuanus
AAGGAAGGAAGGAAGGAAGGAAGGAAGGAAGGAAGGAAGGAAGGAAGGAAGGAAGGAAGGAAGGAAGGAAGGAAGGAAGGAAGGAAGGAAGAAAAAGAAAGAAAGAAAAGGATATTTTTCCTTTGGGCATATTTAAATTAGCAGCAAAAGATGAACTGAGGCAGGGTAGGTTTTGAAGTATAAGAAAGGGTAGAGATTCCATCTGTGTAGATCACTAATGCTCTTTCTTTCTGGTGGATTTTCTTACTAATCTCTGCTGTGGTGAGCTACTGGTAAGGAACTAGATAATGGAGACTTTTTTCTCCTATCATCTTTGGGATGTTTCATGGGATTTGTCCATCTTGAAGTGAGGGTTTTGGTTTAGATAATACTGCATTCAAATTCACTGAAGTCTGTACAATTGAAGAAGCACCACTATTCTTCCCTAATTCCCCAGGGGTGTGTTTGAGAAAGCCCCAGTCATTACAACACTAAGAAACCATTGTTACTAGCATATATTTGTTCCTCTAAGTATTGATCCATGGCACAGCCAGCCACCAAGTCAATGAGCTATTGCCTAGCTAAAAATGGGAACACATGCCATTCAGTTAAGGATTTAGAGGTGCAACTAAGCTATAGATATATCTCCTAAACTAGAAAAACCACAACTCTAGAGATATTAGTCTTTTTCCGTCCCTGCTATTTTTCAGCATTTGTAATTATTTTTAACCACACAGTACTCAGGGCCTTGAATTAATATCTTATCCCGTCCCCAAAGAATACAAAGGAATACAAATAGTTTCCTTTTTGGCCTTAGACATTAATATTTTTCTGGGACTAAATCAAGGCCAAATCATTTGATCTGCTGAAAAGTCAAAGTTCAACCAGCATTTCTTCCTTGTCATTTCTACAAAATGGCATTGTTTATAACAGGAAACAGATACAAGCAAAACTACCTTATGTTTTATTTATAGGAACATGAATAAAAATTATCTTTTCTCAAGACAAAGTAATCTCTTCTTAACTAGCCTTTTAATTCTAGGTTTGGGGTACTTTCAAAGTCTCCTTTAATGTTTCACTATCTTTGAGCCAATCACTCAAAGTCTTCATGGCCCCTATGATCTGTTTCTCAACATTCTGCTTCCCTTGGCCTTCCTGCCATTTCCTTTTATCTCTTCTTTCTTTCTGAGCAGCTGCTCCCTGATCACTGTTTTAACTTTAGGTGAGATTTTGATTCCATCCCATGAAATAGGAAGAATTTGGTTTTGTGAGCCCTAAATCCAATTTTTTCTACAACTTGTCGTTTTTTTTTTCTTTCTTACTATAATGTCCTAGGAAGTCTTAAAAGAATGGAGAAATGCTGTTGAACAGAGAATTAATGGAATTTCTAGTGAAAAGAGTACCATAGTACCAAATTTAATATTTGTTCAAATGCCACTAGTCAGAATCACAACTGAACAGAAAATTAGCTCTTTTCATGTTAATTGAATATATAATATTTATCATTATAAAATTAATAGTACCTATTTATGTAATCTCTTCTGATTAGAGAATTTAGTAAATTTTCATATTGTTTTTTACTGCAAAACTTCAGATTTCAGGTAATAACAATATGATGCTGCTACAATTACATATAGCGATATTGACAAGATACACAAACACAATTATACACATGTCTAAAGAGGAGGCATCATTACCATGATTAGGAAGGTCAATTGGTCTGGAGAATAGAAGGAAAATATTTGCTACCAATAGCCTGGAAGAAAACACCAGATTTCTCCCTTCTTATAACTTTGTGTAGCCATCCAGAAACATATAGCCAAGAAACATTTTCTCATCTTTATAGAGCCACTGTACATATATTACAGTTTTATTGTACTGAATTGTATAGACCCAAATGAGCAAGTTTCAAGAGAGTGTATCAACCCATTTGACTGAATAAAAGGACTCAAAACTGTTGGGAAGTGAGTCATATTATCCTGAAAACATTCCATCTTGGCAGCCCAAGTAGAAAATAATTTGCTCCACCTAGAGACAAGTGACCAGACCAAATTATCTACAATTTCTGTACCTCTCACTGGTTAGTATAAGCTTTATAGATATAGACACAATTGAGGGCAACCTGTGCCATATTCTATTTACTTCTCCCAATGATTTTATAACATTTTGCCTTAGCTTTATCTGGGTCAATGAGAAATAAAGTAAGATTCTTCTTCAGACACTGGCTATGTGACCCTGGGCAAGTCACTCAACTTCTGTCTATTCCTGTTTCTGCAAATATAAAATAGAGATAAGACTAGCACCTACCTCCCAGTGCTCTTGTGAGACTCAAATGAGATAATTATTGCAAAGCACTTAGCCCATTCCCTGACATACAGGAGGTGTTCAATATATGCTTTTTCCCCTTATTCCTTTACCCCTACCATATACTTTAAATATTTGCATTGAGAGAGCATGGCATTCATTAACTGTTCATTGTTGTGTTGCTCTCTTTCAAATATCCATGCTTCTGGAATAGGAAGGAGGCATCCCTGGAAGAGAAAAATATCACAATATCTACTTCGATGGTTGTACTCCTGGACTTCATTATGAATATAGCAATGATACTGAACTAATATATTAAGAGAACTCTAGAATGTTGGTTAACATGAATTAATCCTTCAATAGTTTAAGGCTCTATGATTTTGGTAGCGGAAGATTCTCCTTTCATGTTATATATTATAATAGCTTTCATGTCTTAGTTGATAAACAATTTTTGTGAATTGCTGTAGCTGAAAAAGTTCATCAACCTAGTGATGATCCTTTCTGAGTTAAACTGAACCTGAACCTTATAGGACAGGAGTAAAGTCAACCCCAGAGTGATTCCATACTCAAAACTCTTCCAGGTTTGCAGAACTTGCCAAAGTTTATGCCTTCGAGACCCCAAAGTTGCCTTTATGTCATAATGAGTCACCAGAGGAGGGACCTTGGTGGACAAAGCAGATTAGTCTGGTGTCATGATGATAGACCAATGGGCATACTGAAAAATAATTACTATAACATCACTTAGGACAAAGGTAGGAAGGCAGATTAGCAAATTATATAGTCAGCTAACTGTATACACTAGGAACAATGAGTAGAAGTTACATGGAGCTTAGTTTGGGCTAAGAAATAAATACCTAAAAATCAGAGTTGTTTTATAATAGAGTGGGATGACTTATGAGGAAATGAACTCCCTGTCACTAAAAAAAGTGTTTAAGCAGAAACTTCATCCACATCTGTCATAGGTGTATTGGAGACTGTTCTCTATGAGATAAGAGTTTCTAAAAGATTGCTGATAATGGTTCCTTCCAACTCTAAAATTCTATTATTGATTGACAAGTCTAAGGAAACAGTGAAACATATCTGATCATGCCATTTCACTAAATCAAATCATCCCAAGGGTACATGCAAAAAAGGATTAAATATGTATTTCAGATAAAGGTATGACTAAACAACATGGATTTTTAAAGAGTCTACTATATGATTGGTATAGTACAAGGTCTTTAGGATATTAAAACAAAGGTAAGAGAGTCCCTACCTTGAAAGAGTTTGAATTTTGCTTGATTGATATATGTCCCCTGATAAGGAAATACAAGAGATATACCAAACAAATAAAAAAGGTATTTCGGTGGGGATGGATGAACACTAACAACTAGGGAAATAGGAAAAGACCTCTTGAAGGAAGTGGCACTGAGCTGAAGGTGTAAGAAATTGATAGGAAATGGGATAATATTTCAGATAAGTATGATAGGCTTCACAATGGCACAGATGGGGAAAATGGAACATCATAGTGACTGGAACAGTTAAGAGACCATGATGTGTAATCAAACAGGAAAGACAGGCCAGAGTCATATTATGAAGAACTTTTTAAAAAACAAAGAGAAGAGTTTCTGTTTCATCTTGGAGGAAATGGAGAGCCAATAAAACTTCTTGAATGGGAATGACTGGAGCAAACCTATCTCTTAGAAATATAATTTGGAGACTGTTTAGCAATGGTGGTCACAGGAAAGGATCCAGCCAAGCCCAGTTTCTCCAAGAATCACTCCAGTAAAGATGAAAAAGAGCAACAAAAAGAAATAAAAATTGAATAAAAAAACATTTCTCCTTCTAGTCTAGGATTATGTCAGAAGACATAAGAAAGTGTTTGGGGGTTCACCAAGGCACAAGGTCTAAACTGTAGACCGATAGGTAGGAGGCTACACATAAAGACAGAGATAAAATGAAACTACAGCCCAGGGAGTAGAGTTTAGAGCCAGTACTATGTCTGGTAAATGACCCTTAAAGTCACCATGAACTTCAGTTTGGCGTTTTTTGCCTTCACATTGGAAGACAAAGGCATTTCCCTGTAGGTGATTGCACCAGAAGACAGAGGGGCAGAGGCCAGCATTCATGTCAGGGTTTTTTTTAAAGATAGGGCCAGTCAAGACCACATCAAGAATAAGGAACAAAGCCATAGACCATGCCCACCCCCATCCACCAGTAGGTGACTGTACAAATTGATGGTGACAAGGAACAGGCCAGAGAAAGAATCCTATTAACATGAGACAGAGAAAAACTATAGGGATTGAAGTAGAATGCATAGCCTTGTGCCAAGATTGGGTACAGCTCCTTAGTCCCAAGAATAGGTCCGTGGAAGAAGCAAGGGATTTCAAGAACTAACCTTTCTATCCACATATAATCCAAGGCAGCAGTAGCAACATTGAGAATTCAGAGAGGAAAATGATGTTGACCTAGCTACCTCATCTAACTCTGACATTAGAACAAATAACGTCCTGGGGCAAGGGAAGAGGGGGAAAGGAGTGTATTGTCTATAAAGACTCCAAGAATGTTTGGGGGGGGGATAAGGAAAAATTGATATGACATAAAGAATGAAATTAGAGCAATTATAAATAATGAACAACTTAGAACAGAAAGTGAAAAACCTTACCCAAATAATGTATACACAGAAAAACAGAGCGTAGTAAATAGAACTCAATAATTCAATGACACAACAAAAAAAAATGTGATTTTTTCAAGTTTTTGACTGTTCTAACATGTGAGACATGTATTATCCAAAATAACCAACTTGGAAAACAAAGAGAATAGATCATTTGAGAAATCATAAAACTCTTGACCAGAAAATAAATCTGGAAATTATACTTTTAAAAAATCATTAAAAAGTCACCTGTAATTACCAGAAAAGAAGGAAAAAGTAAAGATAGTAGGCAAGATAAAAATAAAATTAACACTTGGTGGACAAATTGAATGGAAAATAGCTTGCAACAGAAATGGAAACTATGGTCCAAGTAGTACACTCCAAGAAATGGAACAATTAGAACACATTATTTCAATGAGAAAAAAATTTTATATACATATATACATACATGTAGGTGTATATATGTGATATATGTCATACATGTTATATATGCACACACACATATATGTATGGGAAATTCTCGAAGACTGAAAAATTAGAATATGTGGAATAACTATCTAAAACAACTGACTGAAAACAGGGCAAGGTGAGATAATTTTAAAAACACAGCACTCCCAGAAAACCAAGACCAAAAAAAATAATCTGCATATTGTATTTCAAAAAAATCATAAAAAATAAATGTACAGATTTATTAGATCCAGAGGAAAAAGTTATTTAAAAAAATCAGACATTTCCTTACATTGAAACCCCAAACTGAAGACACTCATAAATGTCATAGCAGGAATCCAGAGTTTCTAGATCAAAGACAAAATACCAGAAGTATTCAGAATTAGTCGAAGTACCAACGAATTACAATCAGGATGACACAAAATTATATTGCAACTATTATAAATGAGAGGAAATATAGGAATATAATATACCAAAAGGCAAAAGAAAATTGGGAAAGACTAATTTATCCTACAAAACTGTCTGTACTCCTATAGAAGGAAGAAAAGGTATATATGTAAAAGAATATAGAATTTTGAAGCATTCTTCACGAAAGACTAAGATTTGATACAATCTTCCTCATACAAACAAGGAAAACAAGAAAAATTGAGGAAGAACTAGAAAAAAATTGTTATTCAGTCATTTCTATTGTGTCTGATTATTCATGACTCCATTTGAGGTTTTCTTGGCATGTTTGGTTTGCCATTTCCTTCTGCAGTTCATTTCACAAATGAGGAAACTAAGGCAAACAGTGTTAAATGACTTGCCCAGGGTCACATAGCTAGTGTCTGAGACCAAATTTGAACTCAAGTCCTCCTGACTCTAGGGCTAGGATTCTATGCACTGAGCCACATAAATTGGATGATAGCTGAATAAACTGTCCTACATGAACATAATAGAATAGAATTGTGCCACAGGAAATGAAGAAAATGGTATATTTAGAGATGCCTGGGAATATTTGTGTGAACTGATGAAAGGAGAATAATTTATAAAATACTTATAATAATGTATAGTAAAAGAACTGTAAAACACAGTAACTTTGATCAATGCCATTACTAATCATTACTTTTGAATATTGATGACGAAGCATGCTTCCCATCTCTTTGAAGAGAATTGATGGACCCAAGGTGCCAATGTATCAATTTGTTTGCATGGATATACTTACTTGTTACAAAAGAAAGGTTCTCTTAGGGTAAGAGTGGGAAAATTTGGTGGATAATGAGAATACTGAAAGAAAAATGATGAAAATAGGATTAATCAAGGAAAGAAAATAAATATAGTAGGGACACATATAAGCAGGGCAATGTTCTCCTATTGTGGCAAATTTGATATTCAGTTTTTTAAAACCTATGTAATAGAAGTTTAATTTCAAAGAAAACCCTCTTTCCTTATTCTTTGTATAATGAAATATGCATATTTGTTGATATTGGTCATGTTCATAACTTTAAAAATTTATAAAGCATTGTATTTCCACAACATGGAAAGTGAGGTATGTCGAGAGTAAAGTCACTGGATACAATGAACAGGATGGTGTTCCCTACACATTGTGGAGTCAACCTGAATTTCTATGTACTTCCCTTTTTTTAATCTCAAAACAAATAAAAGGCAAGTGTTTTATATGATGTCCATATTGTTACATTGTGTCAAAACCAATTCATCCAAATAACTAAAATAATGTAGATTCAAGTCTCACATTTTTTAAGTCAAGGGAATAAGCTGTGCTAAACTCTCAGTTACAAAAAAAGTCAAAAACTGCCCCTCCCCTCAAGGTGCTCATAATCTAATTGGGATTTCTAAAAGAAGACAGTCAGAATGATGAAATAATCTAGAGCAGAGAAGCCAAATTCATGGCAACCAAATGCTTTCAGATTAAAATGTAATCAGGAAATTTTCAACAAAATTTTAAAAAATGCAGTAGATGATATTCATTTGTGGGTTTTTAAGTCAATATGCAACCCATGAGGATATGTTTCTATTTAAATTTGACATCACTGGCCTAGAATCAAAAGTTTGGCCTTTTGACTGAGTCCAAGTTTTATAAAACAAATCCTTTTAGTAAAGGGATTTTTTCTGTAAAGTTTGGATTCAGTCAAATGGCCCCCCTTGAGGATGTGGAGGGCCACATGTGGCCTCAAGGACACAGGTTCCCTACCCCTGATCTAGACTCTCTAGACCATGTTTTACAAGGGCCAGTTAAAGAACCTGGAGATGTTTAGCCTGGAGAAGAGAAGACTTTGAGGAGATACGGTCACTATCTTTAAATAATTCAAGAAGCATCATTTGGAAACAGGATTAGACAGATGCTATAGGGGACCTTTCTTTCTAGACTGGTGGTTGGTATGTGGGGAAAGAAGATAAAAATGAGGGAAGTTCAAAATGAGGGGAAGGCATAAATGAAAGAAAGAAACAAATAAGGAATCCTCGGGCCATCCTGAGAGTCAAGGTAGAGGTCATTGGAGTCTAGGGACTTGCCTATTCATAGAGCTATGAGGCCAGTTCTAGAATCAGAGAACCTAGGTTTGTATATCAGTTTTGCTACACAGTACCTGTATGCCTTGGGCATGTCACTTCAACTCCCTGGACCACAGTTTCCTCATCTGTAAAATGAGATAGTTGAACTAGAAAAGCTTTAGGGTCACTTTCAAGTCTTAATCAACTATCCTATGAGCTCTTTCTTATTGTCAAGATTTGTAAAATGAAGATAATTATCCTTGTCCTGTTTCACAGATGGAATTTTAAGGATTAAATGAAATAAAACATGAGATCATTTTGAAAAGTCTTTGCCACTAGAAATATATATATGTGTGTGTTTATGTATGTATATAAACACATGCATACATATATACATGTATGTGTTATGATTATAAGGTAATTCTAATACTTAGCACAATGCTTGGCCCATAGGATGGGCTTGACAAATATATGTTGTCTTGACTGTCCTACAGGTGAGTACAAGCACTGAAAATAATGTTTAATGAGAAATGGATATCACATCAGATACAGTAGATTTCTTACAATAATCCCTTACCCTGCATTACCCACCTAATTCTAGTTCACACTTAACCTACTGCAAGTAACCTATGGACTCTTGGCTGGCTTTTTCAGCTTGTTTCCTTTGTAATGGAAAAATTATAATGCACAAAAGAGGCTTAGAGGTCATAGAAGAAGAGAAGAAATTTATAGGACACTTGAATGTTTTAAAGTTGCTTCAAGTCTTAAAGCAAATGTCTTCAAAAGCCCCCAGGTCTCGTCGTTTTCCTCATAAAGACAAAGTGATAGAAATTTTTAAGTGTTTTGAGAATTGCAAAATGGAAAATGCTTTCTTTCTATTCACACAAAGGCTCTGGGGTATGTTCTTGGTAGTAATGGAAGAAATGAGGAGGCAGTCTCTTTTGTGAGCTCAGGGGGTTTCTGATTCCTTAAGTATCCCTCTTTGTGTTATTGTCTATGCTAATGAGGAGAAGTCAGTAGGGACAGAAATCTGAGTTGGTTTGAAGAAACCTTTGACTTTGCATCCAAGTCTATGGCTGGGAATCTGGCCTATTTTACCATTACTTCATTTGTATGCTGGTCAATGCTTTGTTTATTCCTGGGGCAAGGAGATACAGAAATCAGTGTCTGTCTTATGTCACTCTCATTTCCTCTTTCTGCTCCCTTTCTCACACCACTGACCTACCTAATTTTGCATCTTGGAGAAATACCTTGAAGCCACTAAATCAGCCTGCTTTTATCATATCAAACCTCCTAACACTCTAAATAACATTCAGAGACCCCAAATCTGCACACAGGGAGGGTCTGATGAGACTGCAGTAATCGCTAGTCATTGGTCCCTCCCTTAAAGCCCCACTCCAATGTTTTACTGAGGTGCAGAGGTAGTTGCTTCTCAAAGGGGATGTCAAATATGCATTTCTCTTGTACAATTATCATCATTTGTTTAATCAATGATATTCCAGACAAGGCCTCTTAACTCATGTCCATGAACTTATTTACTTTTATTTAGATAATTGTATTTCAGTGTAAATGAAAAGTCTATGTATTTAACTTCATCCATTTAAAAACATTATTCTGAGAATGGACCCACAGACTTTGGCAGATTGCCAAAAGGGTCCATGACACACAGAAAAGGTTAAGGATCCCTGCCCTAGAATGTTATGGAATTAGAGATTTTAGAGGAGGAAGGGACTTGAGGGGTCATCTAGTCTGTCCTCCCCCACTCCCACCCACATACCATCCTGACCTTCTAGACTGTACCCGCACTGCAATAAGACAGGCCCAGGTTCTCCAACTCCAAATATGGTGCCCCTAGATTGAAGGTCACGAGGCAAGTTAAAGTTCCAGCTGTGTCTCTAAACAGTTCTGTGACCTAGAAGTTTGTTGGTTGCCATTCATTCTTGGAGAGGATCAAAATGGAATCACTATGCTAGAGTTGAAATATGGTGTGTCCAACTGTGACTGATCAGACCAATTCAAGCTCAGAATGTTCTACCACAGGTCCAGCACAAATAGTCCATATGAACATTTGGGGTGGACTCTCTAAATTTGTGCATCTCACATTTCTTTTGAGCTACTTCAATTCTGCTTTGTTCATAGAGAACAGCACCTTCTCTGATGTGGGCATGCCATGCTGAGTGGCCCTGTGCCAGTGTCTCCCATGTCACACAATTAATTCCAAAATTTTTAAGAGAGTGTCCCTGTATCACTTCTTCTGCCCACCATGTAAGCACTTGACTTGTGTGAGTTCTCCATAAAACAATCTTTTTGGCAAGCACATGTTTTACATTGAACAACATGGTCAATCCCATATGTGAGTCTAGAACTAGTGAGGTATTTGGAACCACAAATTACATGTACAAATGGAAAGTTGTGTTATTGTCGTACTGACACATTACCTGCAGGGTCAAGGGTGGTGGGTAGAGAGTGATGTTGGAACAGTGAAGTGAGACACAGCACTCCTTCTCTAAATAATGCAGCTAAGGCTGAGCCTGGTAACAATAGCTACAGTCAAATTGTGACTCATCAAAGAGTTATAAGATTATGGGGAATACATTTAAACTCTCAGGGACTCAGTACATGGTGGCAGTTTTGCCCACAAAAATTCACAAAATAATCTTCAAACAAAAAAGAATGTAAACTCCTATGCTTGCCAGTATTGCAGTAGATGCAAGGAATACAAAGGGAAAAACAAATGAGACACATTCAGATGCTGCTTCAAATACTCATGAGCTACATAATGATGGGCAAATCATCTAAGCATTTAAGGCCTCAGTTTCCTCCACTGTAAATAGGAGAAAAGTGACATTTTCTCTGTCTACCTTACAGGAGTCATAAAAGGAAAGCACTTTGGAATCCTTGAAGCTCTATGAATGTTAGTTATCATTGAATAAAGGAGGAAGAAAACCATTTTATGATGCCATTTATACACCAGAAGGTTTGGAACAGGTGACTTCCCCATTTTTTAGTTGACATCCACTCTCCAGAGCTGGCCAATAGTACTCTTTTTAAATTACAAAATATCTACATGTGTTGTCAAAGGGACTACCATCCTTCTAGGCATGAGATTTCACTTTCACTCAACTGACACATCCAGTCTGTTGTCAAATCTTGTTATTTCTATTTGCTCAGATCTACTCACCACTAACACAGTCACTGAGCTAGTTCAGGTGTTCAGGTACTCATGACCTCTCTCCTGGACCATTCGAATTGGCATCCTAATTGGAATGCCTATGGTACTATGGTACCTCCCCACTCCATACATTTCCCACCTAGCCACCAAAGAGATCTTCCTAAAGCACAATTCTGACCATGTCATTCCCTCTACTACCCAATAAATTTCATTTATTTCTGCAAGGATGAAATTCTATGTATAAAATATGGTACTTTTAGGATGAAATATAAACTCTTCTGTTTAGCAATTAAAGCTCTTTACAATCTGGCCTTTTCCTAAGTTATCGCTTACTTTCCTTCATAGACTGCCTCATAGCCATACTGATTTATTCACTATTCAGTAAGCATTATGTTCCATCTCCTGGCTCCATAACTTTGCACTGGCTTTCCCCCATACCTGGAAAGCATTCTCTCCCTCCCTGTGCCCCAAGACACAATTCAAGCATGAACTTCTACATAAAATCTTTCCAGATCCCCCCAGGAGTGGGCATACTCCCTCCAAAAACCACCTTGGATTCATTTTGCATATATTGCATATATAATCATAGTAATAGTTTGCAATTATGTGCCATTTGGCATACATTATCTCATTTGACAACAACAACAGATCTGTGAAGTTATCCCTATTTTACAGATGAGGAAACTGAGGCTGGAGCGATTGAGTGATTTGCCCAGCATCAAAGAAAGAGTAAGCATCTGAGGCAGGATTTGAATTCAGGTCTTTTTCACTCGAACACTCTATCCACTGTACCACCCAGCTGTCTTCAGATGCATATTCATATTTACATGTCACCTCTTCCATGAAAATAAAAGTTCATTGGGAGCTAGGATTCTTTTACTTTTGTCTCTGAATCCCCATCATGATGCCTAGAACATAATAGGTGCAAAAATGGTTTTGATTGATTAATTGATTGCATGATATTAGTAATAGGAAAAAAAGCATATACAACTCTGGAATGAATCAAGTTGCAAGTAGGCATTATGGAAAGTGCTCAATAGTGTACCCTAGAAGTCATTCCTTTTTTTTTTGGAGGACAATGGGGGTTAAGTGACTTGCCAAAGTCACAGGGCTAGTTTTTGTGTGTGTGTGTGTTAAGTGTCTGAGGTCAGATTTGAACTCAGGTCCTCCTGACTCCAGGGCCGGTGCTGTATTCACTGCCACCTAGCCGCCCTCTAGAAGTCATTCTTGAGGCTGTCTCTTCCCAGCTCTTAAAGTCACTTAGATTCTCTGAGGATCAGTTTCTTCAACTCCAAAATATGATGATTATACCTTTGCTCTCAACTGCTTTTTACTTAAAGTGTTGTTGTGAAAATCAGATTAGATAAGAAAGTGCTTTCTAACCTAAAGTAAATGTAAATGTCGGATATTAATATTATTATCAATTTTCCCAGTTCAAATCTTTATAGGAAGTTTCCATTTTAGGTGATCAACATGGAACACACATACTAATTTCCTTTGGCTTTTAACTGAAAATTTGTCTTGGTGCCATTCAGAGAATAAAGAATATTCCATTTGGGAGCAGCACAGCCCAAGGTACACATTTGAAGTTAATGGACCCAATCTGAACTGGTAACTCCAATTCTATCTGGGAACCCAGTAAGAACTCAATTCCAAGGAATAATAGCAGATGCCAGGAGCCCTGTCAATCTAAAGTCATAAAGAAAAACAAGGCCATATTTGCCATAATTAAAGTGACTCCAGACATTTGCTCAACAAAAGCATAATTAATTGAAATGAAATTTATTTTTCCAGTTTAAATTTTATAGACAGAACATAGAAACAGAGATACCTTCCTAACAGCATACCTCCTAACTTAAAAATCAGTTATTTTGAATGACTAATGAGTAATCCTTAAAACATCACTGAACCAATCAGTCAACTTCAAGCTAAACCAAATTGGGTGAATTTTCAGTTATCTAAAGATTTCTGGCCCATTAGGATAACAAATCTAGATCCACCAAATTTCCCTGCATCCAAGTCCCCAAACATATTGTCTGGTTGGCTTAAATGTTCAGTGAGTTCACAGGCAGCCTTATCTGTGCTTTCTATATGGCTTGTGGTTTTGTTGGAGCTGTCTCTGCTGAACTCCCTGTGCAAATGGATTAGCAAAATGTACTGATTATTACTGTCCTCTAAGGAGACAAAGATAAGAATCCTTTCCTTAAGGTTTGCAAACCAGAGCCACCATTCCTCAGTTCCCTAAATGAAAGAATAAGAAACAACATTCAATCCTATCAACTCTCAAGCAAGAAAGCCTTCTGTAATCTTCAAGAGAAGATCATCCTAGGAAGAATAATATGTTAGAATAGATTTTTATTTATTTTGTTAAACATTTCCCAATTATATGTAAAAAGTGAACACTTTTTCTAAAAAAAATTTGGAGTTCTAAATTCTTTCCCACTCTCCAATCCCTACCCATCCATTGAGAAGTCAGAAATATTTCAATTATACATGTGAAGTCTTGTAAAAAAAATTCCACATTTGCCACATTGCAAAAGAAAACATACCAAAAAAACTTCCACAAGAAAATAAAGGAAGTTTCAAAAGTATGCTTCAATCTGCCCTCAGAGTTCATCAGCTCTCTCTCTCTCTCTCTCTCTCTCTCTCTCTCTCTTTCTCTCTCCCTCTCTCTCTCTGCATGTGGATAGTATTTTTATCATGAATCCTTTGGAAATATCTTGGATCATTGTCTTGATCAAAATGGCTATGTCAACAGAGGTGGAGCCCAGATGGCAAAGTAAAGGCAGGTGCTAACCTAAGCTCTTCCCCCAAACCCTCCAAATATCTCTAGATAATAACTCAAAACAAATTCTAGATTGGCATAATCCACAAAATGACATAGTAAAACAATATTCCAGCCCAAGACAACTTAGAAGGTTGGCAAGAAAGGTCTGTTGTACCAGGGTAACACACCAGCACAGATCCAGACCCAGCAAACCAGGACCAGGACTCATGGAAACTGAATCAGTGAAAGCAATAGCAGTTTCCAGACCTCTCAGCCCACAGAGGTAAGGGGATCAGACAAAGGGTCAGGAGAAAATTTACAGGGCTCCCTTGCTAGGACCAGAGGCAGGACTGTATTGCATTGCATATACTTAAATCACATTCCTGGATCTTAGTCGCAGTGGGAAAAGGAGCTCAAGCACAGCAGAGCTTGCAGCCACAAGGGAGCAGAACCCTGGTCATAGTACCAGAGTGGAGAGTGGGGCAGAGTCAAGATGGTGGAGTAAAAGCAGCGACTTGCTTGAGCCCCCATACTCCTCCAAACACCTGTAAAAATGACTCGAAACAAATTCTACAGCAGCAGCACCTACAAAATGACAGAGTGAAACAAATTTCCATCCCAAGACAACCTGGAAGGTCAACAGGAAAGGTTTGTTGCACCAGTCTGAGAGAGGAGCACAGTCCAATGTAAAACATACCAGCACAGCAAACCTGGGGCAGACCTCAGGGGACTGAAGCTGCGATGGTTTCCAGACAACCCACAAACACCAAAGACAACTTAGAAGTAAGACAGTAAGAAGTGTCTATAGGACCTAGGTGAGAGAGGAGCATGGTCTAGCCCCAGCCCCAGCCCCAGGGCAGTGGTGGCAGCAGTAACAGTGACTGTATCCAGAGCTCTTGGCCCACAGAGAGTGGGGAGATTGAGCAGCAGGTCAGAGAAGAATTGCAGGGATCTCTCTGCTGATGCTGAGGTATGATTGTCTTGCTTTGCCTGTCCTTGGATCTGTGTCATAGTCCTGGGTGGCAGTCCTGGGATGAGGAGGAGCACTAGTGAGGTGGAATTTGTGGCAGAGGTGGAAAGGGAATCCTCATCACAGTTCCAAGGCAGAAAAGAGTGCTTATGGACACAGACCAGAGCACAAGCCAGGAGAAAAGTAAACCCTTCTTCCTTGATCATATCACCTTAGAAGAACTGAAAATTTACAGGTCCCTAGAAGTATCTCTGAAAACAGCTGCACAAAACGCCAGAAGCTTGGGACAATATACCCTCCATAGTGGAAACAGTGTCCTGCCTTAACAAAGAGGTTAAAAGTCAAGTCATTGGCTGGGTAAATGAGCAAAGAGCAGAAAAAATTAAACTATAAAATCTTACTTTGGTGACAAAAAAGATCAAAACATACAACCAGAAGAAGACAACAAAGTCAAATCTCATAGTTCCAGGGTTGAAAATAGTGTTTATGGTTGCTCACAAACTAGTGCACACTATAAGATAGCAGTAAACACACCTCTCCCTAGATCATACCACCTTGGAAGAGCCTAAAACTTATAGGTCCCCAGAATTTCCTCTGAAAAGAGCTGCATAAAACATCTGAAATTTGAAACAGTGCACCTTCCACTTGGGAAACAGAGCCCTACTTTAATATAGAATTAAAAGTTAAGAAATTAGCTAAGAAAATAAGTAAATGACAGAAAAAATCTGTCCACATGAATTTACTGTGGTGACAGAGAAAGATCAAAATGTATACTTAGAAGATGACAGCAAAGTCAAAATTCTGCATCCAAAGCCTCAAAGAAAAACATAAATTGTTGTCAATCCATCAAAGAACTCAAAAAGATTTTAAAAATTAAGTAAGATAGGTAGAGGAAAAATTGGGAAGAGAGATGAGAGCAATGAAATAAAATCATGAAAAAAGAGTCAATATTTTGGTAAAAGAGGCACAAAAATAATGAAGAAAATAAAACCCTAAAAAAAAAAAAAACAGAATAAGCCAAATGGCAAAAGAAACACAAAAGTACAATAAAGAGAAGAATACCTTGAAAAGCAGAATTGGCCAAATGGAAAAAATGATATACAAAAAACTCACGGAAGAAAACTCCTTAAAAAGTAAAATTGGCCAAAGGGAAAAGGAAGTACAGAAGTTCACGGAAGAAAATAATTCCTTCAGAGTTAGAATTGAGCAAATGGAAAGTAATAGTTTTTTTTAAGCAATTGGGGTTAAGTAACTTGCTCAAGGTTACACAGCCAGTTATTTCTGGATGTGGTGCTAAGTATCTGAGCCCTGATTTGATCCCCAGGTCATCCCGATACTGGGGCCGGCGCTCTCACTTGCTGTGCTACCTGGCTGCCCTGAAACTAATAGTTTTATAAAACATCAAGAAACAATCAAAAAAAGTCAAAAGAAAGAAAAAATAGAAAAAAATGTGAAATATCTCATGGGAAAAACAAATGACCTGAAAAGCTAATCCAGGAGAGATAATTTAACAATTATTGGACCACCTGAAAGTCATGATCCAAAAGCAAAAGAACTTGGAAATCATCTTTCAAGAAATATCAAGGAAAACTGCCCATGATATTCTAGAACCAGAGAGTAAAAATAGAAATTGAAAGAATCCACCAAGCACCTGCTGAAAAATATCCCAAAATGAAAACTTTCAGGAAGTTCCAGACTTCACAAATCAAGGAGAAAATACTGCAAGTATCCAAAATTAAAAAAAAAAAAACAATTCAAATATCATGGAGCCACAGTTAGTATAGCACAAGATTTAGCAGTTTCTACAATAAAGGATTGGAGGGTTGGAATATGACGTTCTGGAGGGCAAAAGAACTAGGATTACAATCAAGAATCACCTGCTCAACAAAATGGAGTATAATCCTTTAGCAGGGAAATGGCTATTCAATAAAATAGAGGACCTTCAAGCATTCCTTCTAAAAAGACCAGGGATGAAGAAAAAATTTGATTTTCAAATACAAGATGAAAAAAAGCATAAAAAGGGAGTTTTTGTGATAAGGACTTAATTTATCAAACATAGGAAACTGAGTCAAATTTATTGAAATAAGAGCCATTCCTCAATCAATAAATGGTCAAAAATATCAAAGATATGGCAATTTTAAGACAAATTAATCAAGGCTATCTATAATTATATTTTTAAAAGCTCTAAATCTGTATTGATGAGGGAAACACAAAATAAAACAACTCTGAGCTAATACCTCTCAGATCAGCTATTATGACAGAGAAGAAAAATGACAAATGTTGGAGGGGATGTGGGAACATTAAAACACTAATTTACTACTTGTGAAGTTGTATACTGATTCAACCTTTCTGAAGAGCAATTTGGAACTATGGCCAAAAGGTTAGAAAATCATGATTACCCTTATTCCAAGCAATACCACTACTAAGTCAGTATCCCAAAGAGATAAAAGACAACAAGGAAAAGGACCTATGTGTGCAAAAAAACCTTATAGCAGCCCTTTTAATGAAGACTAAGAATTAGAATTGAGGCTATATCCATCAATTGGGGAATAGCTGAACAAGATGTTGTAAATAATTGTAGTGGAATATTGTTATGCTTTAAGAAACAATGAGCAATTTACTCTCAGACAAAGAAAAAACCTGGAAAGATTTACATGAACTGGTGCAAATTGAAGTAATCAGAACCAGGAGAACATTGTACATAGGAATAATAATTTGTATGAGGATCCACTATGAAAAAGAACTGGAAGAGCTTGGATTCAGATCAAATATATTTTTTTCTTTATTTTTCTTAGGGTTTTTGTCTGTTTTCTTTCATAGGATAACTTATATACAAATGTGTTTTGCACGAGTAAACATTCATAACCTATGTCAAATTGTTTGCCTTCTCAATAAAGGAGAAAGGGAGGAAAGAAAAATTTGAATTCCAAATTTGGGGGGGGAAGAATGTTAAAATTGTTTTTTACATATAATTGGGGAAAAATGTTAAGTTTTTTTTAAAAAAAGAATAGCTAAGTTATTCGCTTTTAACCATCCCTACAAATTGTTGTTACTGTGCACAATATTCTTCTGATTCTGCTCACTTCATTTGGCATCAGTTCACGTAAGTCAGGCAGAGCACTTACTGTAAATAAGAAAAGTTTAGGGAGGGAAAGTGACTGCTTTTTTATACGTTTGGGTAATCCTCTCCAAGGTTATCTTCCTTCTCCTCTGTGAGTTAAGTCAATGAGCTTTTGTTAAGTATTTACTATCTTCCAGGAACTGTTCTAAGCACTGGAGATAAGCAAAATCATGGTCCTTGACCAGAAAGAACTCACAGTCCAGTGGGGGAGACAGTATACAAACAGCTATGTAATCTAGGATGCTAGGTGGTACAATAGAGGGCTAAACTTAGAGTTAGGAAGATCTTTATTAAAATCCTGCCTCAGGCACTTCTTACTGTATTAACTTGGGCAAATAACCTTTGACTGCCTCAGTTTCCTAACCTTCACAGAGGGCATAATAATAGCACCTAACTTACAGTTTTATTGTAAGGATAAAGTGAAATAATATTTGTGAAGTGCCTTGGAAAAATTAAAGCAATGTATAAATGCTAATTATTATTATGTATAGAGGAGAGGAGAGGAGAGGAGAAGTAATTTCAGGGGAAAGATATACTAGCATTCAGGGGCATTGGGAAAGGTTTCTGGTGGAAGGTAAAATTTTAGCTGAGACTTTAGGAAAGCTAGGAGGTAGAGAATAGCATTCTAGTAATGAGACACAAACCATGAAAAGTTACATAGTCTAGAGACAGAGTGCCACCTTCAAGAAGTGTAAGGAGGCAGTTATCTCTGTATTATGGATTATGCAGTAGGGAGTAAAGTATAAAACAACAAAGATAGGAAAGAGCCAGGTTGTGAGGGGATCTAAAAGCCAAAATTATTTCATATTCTTTTCTAAAGGTAA
Source organism: Petaurus breviceps papuanus (assembly GCF_028583685.1). NCBI lineage: Eukaryota > Metazoa > Chordata > Mammalia > Diprotodontia > Petauridae > Petaurus > Petaurus breviceps. The sequence goes on from NW_027185876.1 coordinate 16,845,213, forward strand.
AAGGAAGTCAATGGAGTTTGAGTTAGGGAATGGCATGGTCAGATCCGCAGTTTAGGAAGATCACTTTGGCAACTGAGTGGAATATGGACCACGGTGGGGAGGAGAACATCCAAGTGACTAATTTGAAGGTGCAGGAGTGAGGTGATGATTACTTGTACCAAGGTGGTGGCTCTATGTTGAAGGAGGGAAGGAGATGTATACAAGAGATTATGCAAAGGTAAAAATGCCAGGACTTAGAGATAGATATAACATGCCTAGAGTGAATGAGAGTGAGAAGTCGAGGATGACACATAGGTTGCTAGCTAGGGTGACTGGAAGGATGGTGGTGACCAAGAGAGTAAAAGGGAAATTGGGCAGAAGGGAGGATTTAGGGGGAAATGATTTCAGTTTTGGACATGATGTATTTAAGATGTCTTTGGGATTTCCAGTTCAAATGTTCAAAAGGCATTTGGAGATGTGAGGTTAGAAGACTGCAAAGATGTCAGGGATGGATAAATATATTTAATAATGACCTCTTTAGAGATGATGATTGAATCTATTGGATCTTGTGAGATTGCCAGAGGAGATAGAGGAGGTAGAGAAGAGAAGAGAGTTCACAACAAAACCTTGAAGGATGCCCACAATTAGCAGATGTGATTTGGATGAAGATTTTAAGTGAGAGGTGATCTAAAATGTAAGAGAAAAGGAGAGACCGTTGCCACAAAAATCCAGAAAGGAGAGAATATCGAAGAGGAGAAATACCACTGTGTCAAAGACATCCGAGAAGTCAAGATGGAGAACCAAGAAAAGGCTGTCACTTGAAGAAATTAAGAGATCATTGGAAAGTGAATGAGGGAGTTATAAAAAGATGCTCTCCATCCTCATCTCTGCCGCCTGGCTTCCCTGGTTTCCTTCAAGTCTCAACTAAAACCCCACTAGATGCAAGAAACCTTTTTTTCTCAAGGTTGGGCCTTCCCTATATCTGAGACTGCCTTCAATTTATTCTGTATATATCTTGTATAACATGATTGTTTCCATGTTGACTCCCCCATTCGACTGTAAAATCCTTGAGAACAGGAAGCAGATTTTTGCCTTTCTTTGTATCTTCAGGCCTTAATTAAGATAATAGAACAAAAATGTGTAGGGGGTCAAGTCAGCAACATTTTGTTATTTTTCTCTAGATCCATTTATCTAGAGAATGCTGAATTTCCCTGTATTGTGTATGTGTGTATGTAGCAGCAAGCACCCCGGAGTCCTCAGGGTTTGCCGCCAGTACAGGTTCTTGGATCTGCTTTGTTAAAGGAAAGCAACTCAAAATGGGTTAACAAGCTTACTTTAATCAGACATATATCGTTTACCTTGTTCAGGAGAAAAGGTCAGCACCCTGAACCTCAAAGTATACAGGCATAATTATCAAGACAGAAACATCAAGTAGACAGATTTCCAAACTGTCCAACCATTACATCCATACCCAGTCAACATCTGGGTTTCCACATTCTGGGTTTTTCAAAGCCGGGGGACTCTCAACAACAGCTTCCCAGAATTCAGATCAAATCACAGAACACTTCTCAAAGTGAGTCCCAAAACAAAGCTACACATCAGGGCTTATATAGCCTTCTCCTGGCTCAGAGAATGTAACAACCTTTTGGATCCACTGGCCAATCAAAAAGTATCTACTGAAAAACAAGCCTCCCTCCCCAGGCTTCTGGTGCACTTTAGCCTAGGGGCAGGGAAGATCTTCCAAATTTGCATTCCCATTACAGTGTATATATGCAGTATATATACATACACATTATATATGTGTGTATATCGATGTATGTATATAAATATATATAGTTACAGTTATAATTATTTATATTTTGTGCCCTATTAGGATGTAAGATTCTTGAAAGCGGGGACTATTTTTGCTTTTCTTCATATTACATCATTTAGAACAGTCCCTGGTACACATTTTTTAATTAAATGCTAAATGATTAATTGATGAGTGTGTGTGTTTCTTCATCTATTTATTTGCAAGGCTATCTGTGATACATGGAATATTTTACCTCTTTGACCGTACTTCTTACAGTCTCTACATTTCTTTTGAAGCTCAGATCAAAGGTCTTCTTCTATCTTGGGTATTTCCTGGTCCCCCACTTGCTAGTGTTCTCTACCCAAATTACTTTGTATTTATGTATTTATTTTGTATAAATTTATATGTACATATACATATATATCCTGGTAGAAAGTAAATTTTTTGAGAGCAGGGACTATTACTTTTTTATCTTTTGTATGCCTATCTTAAGCACAGTGCATGACACACATAGTTGGTGCTTAGTAAATGTTTGTTGATTAATTGATGGAAAAGAACAGAAAGAATTAAGGACAAGCTAGATGTTCTTGTTTACATTAAAATTTTTAAAAATGTACAACAAAAATATCAAAAGAAAAACACATTAGAAAAATATTGAAGATTAAAAACATCTAAAATGCATACGGAATTACTAAATATTTATAAAGAAAACATTCAGTACACAATGGATAAATGATCAAAGGATGTGAACAGCCAGTCAGTTTTCAAAAGGGTAACACAGGTTGTTATTAATTGCTTGAAAAAATGCTCAACTTCCCCAATAATCAAAGGGATGCTAATTAAATAACTTTGAAGGAACGCCTCATACCTATCAAAGTGGCAAAAATAATTAAAAGCAACAAAACAATGCTGGCGGTATTGTGGAGAAATAGGTACATTCATTCACTGCTGGTGCAAATGCAAAACAGTAGAATTATTTTAGAAAGCCATCTGGCAGTAAACAGGTAAAGTTATTTAAAAAAAAAAAAAACATACCTTTTGACCCGATCATTTCATTGTAGGGAATATACCTTGAGATCTTAACACAAAACAAAATAATAGCAAGTTTAAGCATTCATCTCCTCTTACCTCAATCAAAGTAACAGTCTTTCTTCCTCTAGTTTTTTCCCCTTTCCTATATAGCCTTCCTACTACCTGAGTAATCTTCACAAGTCACAAAGAGGTTGCTCAACTATTCAAAATCTTCCAGTGCTTTCTTGTCACCTATCAAATACAATATAAACTCAAAACTTTATGGGAGGCATTCAAGGTCTTTCAAAATTTAGCTCCAGCCTGTCTGTCTAGGCTTATTTGATACTACTTATGTTCTATGATCTTCATATAGTCTATATTCAAGTCAAACTGAGTGGTTTTCTGTCCCCCATTCTTATTCTTCTCTCTCTCTCTCTCTGATCTACCTGTCTTATGCCCTTCTTTCTTAAATGGACTCCTTCCCATAATTCCATCCCTCCTTTCATCAAAGGAGATACCACTTCAAAGCAGCCTGAAGATTTCTCTGCCAACTCTTACCTCCCAGGTGTAAATGATCTTCCTTGACTCAAATTCCTCAGAGTACTAAGTATGGACCTCTCCTTCATATTTATTCTCCTTTTACTTGGGTACTGATTCGCACCACCCCCTATTAAATTATAAATTTCTTAAGAGATGGGCCTGTGTATTATTTATATCTGTGCTTCAAGCACCAGTATGGTGTCTCATACATAGTAGCTGCCTAATAAATGGGCACCTCGGTGACACAGTGGATGACCCAGGCTGGGCCTGGAGTCAAGATTAATCTTCACAAGTCCAAATTCAGCCTCAGACACTTGGTAGGTATATGACCCTGGTTAAGTCACTTAACCCTGTTTACCTTAGTTTCCTCATCTATAAAATGATCTGTAAAAGGAAATGACAAATCACTCCCTTATTGTAACAGCAAGCACCCCAAGTGTCCTCAGGGTTGCTGCCACCACAGGTTCTTGGATCTGCTTTGATAAAGGAAAGCAACTCAAAATAGGTTAATAAGCTTACTTTAATCAGTCAAACATATATCGTTTACCTAGTTAAGGGGAAAGAGGTCAGCACCCCGAACTTCAGAATATACAGACAGAATTATCAAGACAGAAACAGATCAAGTAGACAGATTTCCAAACTGTCCAACCATTACATCCATACCAAATCAACATCTGGGTTTTCAAAGCCGGGGGGGCTCCAGACAACAGCTTCCCAGAATCCATATCAAATCACAGAACACTTCTCAAAGTGAGCCCCCCAAAACAAAGCTACACATCAGGGCTTATACAGCCTTCTCCTGACTCAGAGAATGTAACAACCTTATTGACTCACTGGCCAATCAAGAAGTATCTACTGAAAAACAAGCCTCCCACCCCAGGCTCCAGGTGCACTTTAGTCTAGGGGCAGGGAAGATCTTTAAATTTGCATTTCCATTACACTTATCTTGCCAAGAAAACCTCAAATAGGGTCACAAAGACTCGGACATGACTGGAAAACAACTGAACAGTAGATAAATAAATATTTGTTAAATACTATCATAAAGATGGATATGAACCAATGACTTAACAAGTGAAATCAAAGTCTTATAGTGGAAAGAGTGATAGGTTTAGAGTCCTGTTGAGATCTGGATTTGAATTCTGTCTTTAACATTAATACTGTGACTATGATGAAGTCAATTAATTTTCCCAAACCTCAGGTTCCTCATCTGTCAAATTGTAATGATCATATTTACCTCACGATATTGTTGTGAAGATCAAATGAGATCATGCTGATAATGCAGGTTATGAACCTTAAAACACTATATGACTGAACTTCTATGGGTGGATGCAAAACATTTGAAGCATAACATACTTAGGATTCAGTTCACTAGCATAATCTCAACTTAGTCTGAACTTTCAGCTTTCCAGTTATCTGGTGATAATCATTGAATCATAGAATATTAAAGAACAGATCCTCAGGGAACATTTAGTCCAAGCCTTTCAAATTACATAGAACAAAGTTGAAATGAAGAGAGGTCACTGTTATTTTTTCAAGGTCATAAAGCCAGTTAGTTACAGAACCAGATCTAGAACCAAGGTCTCCTAAGTCTTGGGTAAATGTTTCTTCCATTCCATCACTCTGCCTCTGCTCTTGTACTCTCTCTTCCCCTTTTATATTTTATTTTAAGGGTTTTGAAGTAGGGCAGAAATGCCCTCTCTACCTCTTTCACTCAGCTCTGCTCTTTAGAAAATGCAGCATTTTCACCCACTTGTCAACTCACTCCCCATGTTACTTTTCCTCTCACCCCCAAGCTATTTGTGTAGTTAAAAATATGACTCAAAACCTCCAGGAAACCAATATTTCTTGTGACATTTCAAACCCTCTTTGGTTCCGGTGGCCAGGAATTCCTTGTAGTTAGCATTTCTTGTGGCATTTCTGTTAAAACCAGGATGCAGAGGAGAAAGTTATCTGAACATTCAAGAGCCTGACTTCATTTAAGTTCAGTTTGAATACCATTATAGTAACAATGGAAATTTCTGCACCAGAGAGTTGAATTTCTTGTTACAGTGGCCACTAACACCCTTGCCCCACTGGGTATACCATCAGGTTTGTAAATACTAATCATCATTGGCCAGTATTAATACCATTTGTTTGCTGGGCAGGGTGAGAGTAAGCCATTTAAACATTCTAGGGATCAGCTTTACTATTTGGGAAGAACATTACTGCTTGGCTTCCTAGGTTGTGGGAAGTAATAAAAACACAACATACCCTATAGAAGAAACATACTATGGAAATACATTACAGCCATCATGATAATATTACCTGGGATTTATATAGCATCTGCACTCCAACACCCTCCATATTCTCAATCTCATTTATCTTCTCAATAACCCTGTAAAGCAAGGAGCTGGAAAGCCTTATTAACTCCATTTAACAGATAGGAAAAGTGATACAGGAAAATAAATAGTCTGAATATTTTTTCTAATTATTTCATATTGCATCAGTTCATACAAGTCTTTCTCATGTTTCTCTGAATTCCTTACATTTGTGAAGTCTTAAGTCATAATAATGTTCTATTGTATTTATATACAATAAATGAGGACTAGGGGGTAAAGTCACATACATTGTTGCTGAATCTTTTTTTTTCTTTTTTGCCTGTTTTTCTTTGTTTTCATGGGTTACTATGATAAAAAAAAATATTCACCACCAACTGGCTAGGCCACAGGTGACTAGCCCCTTTGTTGGTTCTCAGAAAACAGACTTCTGTGTTACAAAAGAGGACTCAACTGGAAGCAAGACAAGGGGAGCAGAAGATTACAATACCTAGAAATTATTGTGAAGTTAAAAGCCAAAGACTTTTTTAAAATCTTTTTTTAAAGCGACGAGAGAATCCATGACCTCCCCATGGTCACACTGTGATTGTGGGACTCATAAAAAGAATGGTAAAGTACTTTTCCAACAAAGTGCTTCCCTAATAATCAGCAATGATTCTTTTACGCTTAATTGTCCCTAGAAGCCATCAATTGTAATCTGTCTTTGATGGCTCCATAGGGAACAGGATATTTTATTTTACTGTCGACTTCAGCAAGCAACTCCAGGTGTATACAGTATTGGCTTTCTGGTGAACTAGATGACTTATCCATATTCCCCCAGGGTCTATCTCCAAGTTTGTGTGTTGGGTAGGGACCAAAGGCACAAACTTCACTGCCCTTACTTAACAGACAAAAAAAAAGAGGGAGACAGATTCCAGGCCTTTGTTTATGAAAACCAAATAATAGGAAATTGGATCCCCTAAAAGGTCTTTTATAGCCATCTTACAGGAATTTTAGAGAATCACAAGGTGAGTGAAAATACTGACTTCGGGAAGAGGGGAAATCAACTAGAACAAGATTCTTAATTGACCTAAGATTTCAGTTTCAAGTTCATCTACAGCAAAGGGACAAAAGAAGAAACCTCTCTCTATCTCTCCCTTTGTCTATGTTTCTATCTCTCTGTCCCTCTCTGTATCTATCCATCTGACTCTCTCTTTCCTATGATTTTGTTGGTGTGAGGAATTCCCAGGGTGCAAATTCTCTCCATAGTTTCAGCAAGACAACTGGCAATTGGATGTCTTTGGGAGTAACCTGGGGTACTGAATGTCTGTGACCTGCCCATGGTCATCCAGTCAGTAGTTGTTGAACCAAGGTTTTTTTCACACCAAGACTTTTTTCTCTTACCTATATCTAGTGCCTCTAAGGAGAAACAGGGGCCATAGAAAATAATTCCTTATCCTCTCCAGAGCACGCAATGGATCTGATAGCTATGAAGTTATTTAAAATATGTTCATTAAAGACTTAGTATGTCAGACATTATACAAAGTTTCCTGGATGTTTTTAAGTACCGATCCTCAAAGATCATTTATTTTATTCTTCTTTGAGGACAATTTTATATATGAAATGAAATAGTTTTCTTTTTTAAAAAGATATTTTTCTGAGGTTTGTTTGTTATTTTTAAGTAACAAGTTTTTCTAGTATGTTCTCAAGCACATGTTCCTTCTTCAGAGAAGTTGGTTTTTATCCATAACACTAATTTCATTGGGTAGAGAATTCTCAGATAGGAAATGCCCTCCACCAATACAGATTGACCCCTGCTTAGCAATTTATGGGATTAGAGTGCTTGGTGCCCTAAAAGGGTAAGTAATTTTCCCTGAGTGGATAACCAGTGTGTGTCAAAAACAGAGCTTGAACCCAGCCCTTCCTAACCCTGAGACTCACTGTCACTTTCTTGTTAGTCCATTCCAGCAACAGACACCAGTGCTTGGCATATAGTAAGTCCTTAATATTGTTTACATTCATTCATTTATCCTCTCTCTCTCTCTGTCTTTCTTTTTTCTGTCTCTTTCTCACGCTCTCTCTGTTTCTCTCTGTCTCTGTCACTTTGTCTCTGTCTCTGTCTCTCTCTCTCTCTTTCCCTCTCCTCTTCACCAGAGGAATCAAAAACCCAGCCAGCAACCCTCTCAAACTCCCAAGCACAGTCTGAACTAGATTGAAATGTCATTGGGAAATAGTTACTATAATAAATAAAAATACAACAAACCATAGATAATATTACAGGGATCCTTACTATGGATTAGTAACCTCCATTTCTTTTTGACTTTGATACCACTGCTAGTCTCCACTACACTGATTAGACCCTAGTATGTTTTTAAAATAGGATATAAGAACTGAAAAGACCTAGAACTGAGGTCTTGTAAAATCTAAAGTTTGTGAATTTTTTGACAACAATATTTCAATAAAATGGAATTCTTTTGTAATTCTATATATTTTATTTTATGCATTCAACATTATTCTGAGGAGTGATTGTTTTTATCACATTGCTAAAGGGGTCCATAACACAAAAAATCCCTGAATGTTGTTCAACTTTCTGATTTTGTAGATGAGGAAAATTTACCTCCCTCTACCCACAGTACTGAAATATGCATATTGAAAATTTACTCAAGTATGTTTCAAAAAATAAAGCTATTGTATAAAGTTTAACTATATTTCTTTTTTCTTTTTATTTTCTTTTTAATTTATGAAATAAAACAAGAATTTCTATAGCATAGTATAATGATTTTTTTTAAAAGATGATTGCACATGAAACTGCAAATCTATTATACATGACTACATTTCAATGTGACTTGTTTCCTGTAAATGACCTGACTATTCCATATGGCATGGGTAGACTTGATACAAAAATTTAGCTATCTAAACATTTGTACAGTTTTACAAAAGAGGAAACTGAGGCTCATAAAAGCTACAGAATGCTTTTCAGGGGTCAGGAGAGGAGAAAGGATTGCTTCATATCTGTGACTTAATGGGTATAGGAAATTCCCAATGAGGAAACCCCCTTTATCTATTCAAACAGATGGCTGTTCTGCAATTATACTCTTGGAGAATTGACTGGGGTAATGAGAGTTTAAATTACTTACCGAGGGTCACACAGATGATCTGGACCAGAGGCAGGACCTGAACAGGGCAGATCTTCCTGATTCCAAGGATGTCTCTTTATTCCTTACTGCAAGCTGTCTCAATGTTTAAGGGTTACCAAATTTTTAATTTCCTCACTTCAACCCATTGAAGTAGAGAGTGCAAATTTTATCATCTCCTTTTCACAGAAAATTCAGAATTAAATCCAGGTGTTCTTCTAAGGCTTTTCACAATGCTACAGCTCACTTTCCGTTCTATACACACCTGCCATTTGAAAACTATTAAGCTTGGAGTCACAGTTTTACATACTGTAAACCAACATTTAATTTGACTACTGGTAACCAAGGTGAGATCCCTTGTCCAATGGCTGATGAATGGACAGATTGCTAGAAGAACTGAATAATATCAATCTTGACATGCTCACTCTTTTTGAAACAAAAAGTAGAAAGGACATTCAAGCTAATGGAACAGTGGCTCATAGGCACTCCATGAAGAACAGATTAAGGAGTTGCAGAATGAGTTTTATCCTTCTCCCCAAGGCTACAAGAAATATTATTTCATGAGACAATTGGTCATTATATATTGTAAAACTAATGACAAGCATTTGCAAAAAAAAGACCACCAGGAAAATAATCATGGCTTATGCACCCAAATCTACTGCTGAGGACAAAATTGTAAAGAAATTCTATGTAGGATTTGATGATATCCTTCTGTTCAAATGAACCTATATTTTCATACTTGGTGACTTCAGTGGAAAAAGATAAAGAAGAAAAAAGGGGAAGATGGAGAGAAATATATTGGAAAGCATGGTTTGTGATAAAGAAACTAGCAAAGTCAAAGATTTGTAGATTGTACAGAAGCTTCAAGACCCTATATCATAAAAAAATTAATTTTACTAGTAGGCACTAGATATGAGAAGCAGTTAGGTGGTATAGCGGATAGAGTGCTGGACATTGGGTCAGGAAGTTCTGAGTTCAAAACTAGCCTCAGACACTTTCTATTTATGTGACCCTGGACAAGTCACTTAACCTCTGTCTGCCTCAGTTTCCTCTTCTATAAATTGGGGATAATAGTAGCACCTAAGTCCTTGGGTTGTTGTGAAAGTAAAATGAGATAATGATTTATAAAGTATGTAGCACAATGTCTGGCAAATAGTAAACACTACATAAATGTTAATTATTGTTATTAATATCATCAATATCATCATTGTTGTCATTATTATTATGGAAGTGACCTGATAATATTACAAAGAATGAAAATGACTACATGTTAAGAGGTAGGGCCTCACTTTTCTCATCCACAAAATGAAAGGGTTAGATGAGAGACCTGTAAGATCCCAACTAGAACGATGAACACTGCTATCATTTCTATAGTCCTCTGCTTATTGTCCTTATTTCTTGAAGGGGACCAAAATGACATAACTATATGAGAGTCAAGTTATTGTGTGTCCACCTGTGGCTGATCAGACAAATATGAGCTCAGAATGTTCTACCACAGGTCAGGACAAACAGTCCATGTGAATATTTGGGCTGGATTCTCACATTTCCTTTGAACTCTTTCAATTCTGTTTTGCCCATAAAGCACAGCATGTTCTCTGATGTGGGCATGCCATGCTGAGTGGTTCTGTGCCAGTGTCTCCCATATCATACAACCAATTCCAAAGTTCTTAACATAGACCTGGAAAGTGTTTTGGTATCATGTCTTCTGACCACCATGGGAACACTATAGTCTTCACAGAAATGTTAGCAGATGTGGATGAGGCTAATAAAGTATCTTCAAGCATAAGGTACCTTGATATATATCTGTAACTTTTCTTTAACATATACTGGCATTAGTGGAATTTTAAATACATTTAATACGTTGCCCAGTGAAACCGCAAACAACCTCCATGCACAATGTCCATAAAAATCCAGTTACAAAATATAATCAGCACCAAAAATTTACTGTTGAAGACTTTCTTGAGAATTTCTCTCTACCATTAATAACTTCCTACCAACCTCCAATTAGGTTCATAATTCAACCAACTGTACAGGATCAGGGGAGGGGTGAGTTAAGTCCTTTGCAAAAGACCTGAGGATTTTAGTAGACTCTCAGATCCATATGAGTTGGGGGTGCAATAAGGCAGTCAACCAAATATAGTTCAGTCTTCAATTACATTCAGAGAAATAAAGCCTCCAGAGGGATGTGATAATCCAACTGAATTTATCCACATTATCCCACATCTGGAGTAGTTTGTCCCAGTTTGATTATAGACTTGAGCAGGATAACCTAGATTCAAACCCAGATCTTCTGTCTCTAAGCCCAGGGTTTCTTCTACCAAACTACACAGACTTCATTAAGAACTATAAATTAAAAAAATGATATTTCATATTTTGTTTTTTATTCTGAATTTAGAAATAAAAGAAGCATTTTCCTAAAATAGTAGAACAGAAAAAATGATATTTTTAAAGAATTACAGATTTTGAGGCAGAGTCAAGATGGCAGAGTAGAAGCAGGACCTCCAAGCATAGCCGGCTTCCACCTTCCCCAATCGATGTAAAAAGGGGACTCTGAACAAACTTTGGAGCTACAGAACCCATAAAATGACACAGAGAAGCTAACCTCCCACTGAGGACAGCCCGGCAGGCTGGCAGGAATTGGCCAGCACAACACTCTGGGAGCCGAGCCCAGGCCCACATGAGCTGGAGGTTTTAGTCCCAGGGTGGGTCTGAGCAGCCACTGGCTGAAGAGACTCCAGATCAGCAGCAGCTGTGGCCGTTTCCAGAATTATCAACACATAGATGAGAAGGACAAAGTGAGAGATCAGTGCAGTCTGGACTTTGGGACCCAGTAAGTGGGAGTACGTAGGCTTTTGCCCCCGGGGCAAGTAACTGAGGGGTGACATGACCAGGCAAAAGAAACAAAGCAAACAGAAGAACCCAGCATTAGACTCCTATTTTGGGGACAAAAAGGAGCAAAGCATGGAACAGGAGGAAGACAGTGAAGTCAGAACTCCTGCACCAAAAGCTTCAAAGGAAAATACGAGCTGGTCACAGGCCATAGAGGACCTTAAGAAGCAGATAAGAGAAGTGGAAGAAAAATTGGGAAGAGAAATGAGAACAATGCAAGAAAATTATGAAATGAGAGTCAACAGCCTGACTGAAGAAAATAACACCTTAAACAATAGATTAACTCAAATGACAAAAGAGGCTCAAAAAGCCAATGAGGTGAAGAATGCCTTAAAAACCTAAATTTGCCAGATGGAAAAAGAATCTCAAAAGCTCACTGAGGAGAATCATTGCTTCAGAATTAGATTGCAGCAAATGAAAGCTAATGACTTTATGAGAAATCAAGATGCTGTTAAACAGATCCAAACAAATGAAAGAATAGAAGGCAAAGTGAAATATCTCATGGGAAAAAACCACTGACCTGGAAAACAGATCCAGGAGAGATAATTTAAAAATTATTGGACTACCTGAAAGCCATGATAAAAAAAAGAATCTAGAAATCATCTTCCTGGAAGTTCTTAAAGAAAATTGCCCTGATGTTTTAGAACCAGAGGGCAAAATAGAGGTTGAAAAAGTCCACCAATCACCTCCTGAAAAAGATCCCAAAAAGAAAATTCCTAGGAATATTATACCCAGGTTCCAGAATTCCCAGATTAAGGAGAGAATATTTCGAGCAGCCAGGAAGAAACAATTTGAATACTGTGGAAACACAATCAGGATAACCCAGGATCTGGCAACTTCTACACTGAGGGATTGAAGGGCTTGGAATATGATATTCTGGAGGTCTAAGGAGCTGGCATTAAATCCAAGAATCACCTACCCAGCAAAACTGAGTATAATGTTTCAAGGGAAAATATGGCTATTCAGTGGAATAGAGGACTTTCAAGCACTCTTGATGAAAAAACCAGAGTTGAATAGAAAATTTGACATTCAGATCCAAGAAGCATGAGAACATAAAAAGGGAAAAGACATCATAAGGAACTTATAAAAGTTGAACTATTAACATTCCTACAAAGAAAAAAAAATAATTGTAACTGATGAAACTTTTCTCAGTATGGAAATAGTTGAAGGGAATATATATATATATATATGAGGATATATGGGCATATGAATACATATGTGAATGTGTGTATATATGTTTACAGGTATACATAGATAGAGGGAACAGGACCAATTTAATAGGAAGGGATGATACTTAAAAGGTGAAATTAAGAAGTGAGAGAGGAATATAATGAGAGGAGATGGGGAGAGACAGAATGGGGTGAACTATCTCATATAGAAGAGACAATGGAAAATGGTTACAATGGAGGGGAAGAATAGGAAGGCAAAAGGGAATGGGTCAACCTTATTATGATTGAATTTGGCTTGGGGAGGGAATGAAATAACACACTAAATAGGGCATCTGACCCTACAGAAGAGTAGGGGGGAAGGGGATGAGAGGGGGGATGATGGAAGGGAGGGCAGGATGGGGGTGAGGGAAGTTGGAAGCACCCACTTTTGAAAAGGGACGTGATCAAAGTAGAGAATAGAACAAGCGGGAGGTAGGATAGGAGGGAGGGAAATATAGTCAATCTTTTACAATATATCTACTATGTTATTGTTTTGCATTAGCCACACATGTACAGCCTATACTGAAATGTTTATGTTCCCAGGAAGGGTGGGTGAGAAGGGAGGAAGGGAATGAATCTGGTATTCAAAGTTTTAAAATCAAATGTTTAAATATATATATATATATATACACTATTATTAATACTATTTTACATGTAATTGGGAAATAAAATATACAGGTACTGGGGCATAGAGATCCACCATGCCCTACTGGAAAAGTCTAAAGGGGGGGGGTATGGGAGAAAATATGGGAGAGAGCAGATTGGAGGAAACGATATCCTGTGGGACTGCTATTTTGGGGTGGTGGGTAAGGGGAAAATGGGGAGAAAATCTGTAACTCAAAATCTGGGGGAAATGAATGATGTAAATCAGATGTTAATGAAGCATTTGAAAAATGGAAAAAATTAAAAATTATAAATTTTAAGTTATTATTAAACATAGGAGGACTTTGATTAGATGTACTCTATTATCAGATATTTATGATGTCTACAGAATAACAAAAACAAATAAAAGGCTTAAAGTAGAAAATATAGCATGTAATTTAGCAGTTCTCAAAGTATGGTCTGGAGAACCCTGAAGGTACCTAAGACCTTTTCAAAACAATTTTCACAATAATACTAAGATGTAACTTGTCTATTAATATACTCCCCCCTTTCCCAACTGTATATCTATGTAAGGTTTGTTTTTCTTCATAAATTTCAACCAAAACAACATATCGCCACAGATTGAATACAGAAGCAGATATGAGAATCCAGCTGTCTTCTATTAAGCCAGACATTAAAGAGATTTGCAAAAATATGCAAAATAATGCTACTCTTCTTGCTATTTTTTGTTTTGGAAAATATAGTTATTTTTCACAAAAATTGTTTTCTATGTTAACAGGTAATAAATTTATTCCTGTTCTTTTTTTAAGCAATTGGGGTTAAGCAACTTGCTCAAAATTACACAGCCAGTTATTTCTGGGTGTGGTGGTATCTGAGCCTGGATTCGATTCCAGGTCATCCCAACTCTGGGGCTGGTGGTCTTACTCACTGCACCACCTGGCCCCCCCTTATTCTTGTTCTTTTTAGATGAATTAATAAATACATTAAAATTTATCATTTTAAATTTCTAATACAATAAATACCAATAGATATAACCCACATAAAGAAAATTTCTTTGGGATCCTCAATAATTTTTATGAATAAAAAGGGGCACCAAAAGAAGTTTAAGAACCATTGAGGTGATTCATTGCACTTGGAGTCAGGATGATGTGACTAGATGTGAGATGTTTGGCAATTTATAACATCTCTGAGTCTGTTTTCCCATCTGTTCAATGGGAATGCTAATAACTACAGAATTTACCTCATAGCATTAGTAAGAGTATCAAATGAGTTAGGGAATATAAGGAGATTTTGGAAACTTTAAAATTCTATACAAATGTCAGTAATTGCTGTTGCTATTATTGTTACTATTATTAATTATTTGTCATATAAGAAATCCATTCCTGGAAACCTTTAGTAACAGAGTGCCATCTGTTCAGTGTAAGACATATACCTATTTGAAGGCAGGGAGTTGAATGAGCCCAGGTGAACTCTGAAGGTATCATCAAAACAAGCGTCTATCATTATAATTATGTTATGAATGATGGAATCTCATATTTTCAATTCATTCTTACTTATGAGTAGAAATCCTTTGCATATCTTGCCCAAAGGTAGCACTTACATAGCCTATGCTGTTGGTCACATATATAATCAGAGTGTTCAGGTCTAGGAATTTCCTCTGCCTGTCCTTCATGTATAGGTACCTCTGACTTAGGAACCTTTACCAAGAACAATTTATTTCCTGCCCTAAGGGCCAAATTTCATCTGAACCATGAGTGACCTTTCCTGGTTTCTCATTACTCTTACCTTCCCTTGATCTCCGATACTACTTTTCTTTTTGAGCCCCCTTCACTAGCAATGGGATGGATGGATGCCTCTCAGTCCTTCTACTCCCCTTTTCTCACTCTTCTCCATCAACAGGAGCTTGGACTTAACCCTTCTAAGCATTGCTTTCCAAATCTTTCTCAAGCAATTCTCAGGCTAAGTAGCAATTTAGTTCCTGAATGCTTCTTTGGTTGCCAAGAAACTTGAAAAACATATCTGGGGTCTTTCCCTTCTAATCCATTTTTGCTTTGGTGATTTCTTCATGAGGATGAGAATGGGGGGAAAAGTGTCCCTTGGTAGATTTTCTTACCCTCCTCAGGTCTGCTCTGGTTGCTTAGGCAGGTGGATGACCATCTTCCCTGCTAGGGTAACCTGCTTAACATCCATTTCTCTGCACCCAGCTGGCCTAAGTTATAATGTGATCTCAGCCTCATTGAAGCCCATCTGGGAACTAAGCCTTCACTGTAACTCTATATGTTATTCAAACCAGGCAGGTAGGCTTAATCAGTCCCAAATGGGAAAGCTGACCCATGTAGTGGTTAAGTGGCTCACCTTCCCCTCTCCCTCCCATTACACAGTCAGGAATGATGTTAATGCTGAGGAATGTTGATTAAACATGTGCCAGTTCAATGCTTAGCTCAGTGAGCCACTGCTTACTGTCTGTACTTACCCCAACCCTCCAGTAACATGGCGTTCTGTTATTTTAGAAATTGAGTTGTCTCAGAATTGCTTGTATTCTTAGTAATCCTCAAAATGTCCCTAGGAAATAAACATTGGTGTCCAGTACTGGGCATTCATTTTAAGAAGGGTGATTGCAAGCTGGAATCTACATAGAGAACACAAAATGAGGAGAAGGTTGAAAATGATGCCACATAGATTAATTGAAGAAATCATGTATAATTAACCTGAAGGAGAGAATGAAGATCATAAAATTTGAACCTAGAAGGAAGCTTAAAGATTATACAATTTAGTAGTTTTCATTTTTTTGGTCTCAGTAACCCTTTCTTTACATCTTTAAAATTTACTACTCCCAAGAACTGTAGTTCTTGTGACTTATGTCTATGAATATTTACTATATTAGAAATTTAAATGGCTTAGTATTATTATGAAAATAGGAAACTTCATGGCCCCCCTAGAAGGGTCTTGAGGACCTCCAGGGACCCCCAAGCCACACTTAAAAATCTGTTTATTTTATCCAATCTTCTCATTTTACAGAAGAGAAAACAGAAGCCCAAAGAGGTTGGGTGACTTAGGCAGGATCACTTGGTAGGAGGTTATAAAACCAGTGTTCTAAAACAGGTATGCTAGCTCTGAATCCAGTGACTAACTGAATGAATGAAGCATTTGTTGAGCTCTTACTCTTTGCAAAGACTGCGCTAAGCAATGGGGACACAAATAGAAAATATAATCCCTGCTCTCCAGGGATTCTAATGCCCTTCTACCATACCATACTAACTTAAGGAAAATATGATGACTGGTACATAGGACTATCATATTTTATTTTCTTGGCTCCAGAGGACAGATCAAGTATCAAAGGATAGAACTAGCAGGAAAGAAAGCCAAATTAAATATTGATATCAAGAAAATTTCCCAACAATTAGAGGTGTCCAAAAGTAGAAAGGGCTGTCTCAAGGAGTTTCAAACACAGGTTTGATGACTTGTTAGGGAGTTTGGCAGAAGGGATTTCAATTACTGTGTGTGTTAGGCTAGATGACCTCTGAGGTCTTTCCAATGCTGCAGTTCTATAATTCTATCAAATAAATTCTATGAGACAATCACAAATGTTAATTCCTTCATCACTGAACCATGTACTATGAATCAATCAGGTATTTATTAAGCACTACTCTATTTCATGCATTATGCACTAGAGATACAAGTATAAAGAATGAAATGATCCCCACTTGCAATGAGCTTACATTCTAATGATAGAGACAAGTACATGTAAAATATAAAGAGCATAAATAGAATTGTAATAAATGCATATACACAAAGTAGTTTAAAATATAGTAGTATGGGAGGGAGGGTCCTAAAAGTAGGAAGGATCAAGTTGGATGTCATGAAGAAGATAGTATCAGAATTTCATGATTTTTGTTTGTTTTTTAATAAATTTTTGTTGATATTTTTTATATCACCAAAATTGTTCTGCAGTAATCTTGTTCCTTCCCCCTCCAGAAATCTATTCCACATACACACATGTGTGTACATATGTGTGTGCATATATATGTATATGTGTGTGTGCATGTACACATACACAAAGAGCAAAAAGAATAAAAAATTTAGATTACTGATCAAAACATCAAAAAATTCCGAAAACATATGCAATGTCTCATACCCATGGACTTCCCACCTCTGAAAAGGGGTGAGGTGGGGGAGGAGTATCTTCTTATATCTCTCTTTCTTTTTTAAGCCATGCTTATTACCTACAAATTTGTAACATTTAGTGTTGAGTTCTTTTGGTGGTCGTTCTTTCTATTTGCATTTTATTCATGTATAATTGCATATCTTGTTTGCTTATTTTATTCTACATCAGTTGATATAGATCTATCCATGCTTCTCTGTATTCATCATATTCTTTGTTTTTAGAGAACAATATTCCATAATATCCATGTACCGCAATTTATCTAAATACCTATTTACAATATGTTTAAACATTTCTCAATCAATAAGTATTTACTTTGTTTCTGATTTTTTGCTTTCACAAATAAGTAAATATAGGCTATCCAATAAATATTGTGTGGTACATGGGGACATATATGGACTCCTTCTGATAATACCTTAGTAGTAGAATCTCTGGAACAAATTATATAGATGTTTTAGTAATTTTATTTGCATAATTCTAAATTGCTTTCCAAAACAGTCATACTGATTCCATTTCACCAACAATGCACTAGTAAGCCAATATTCCCACAACACCTCCAACATTGACTATTCCCACCTTTGGGAATTTATAGAGTGAGGTGAAACATCAGGGCTTAGTTATTTGTTTGTTTACTTGAAATTATATTATTACTTATGATTAGGAGCATTTTTTCATATGGTTGTTAATACTTTATAATTCTCTTGAGAAATGTTTGTTCATATCATTTGACCACATATATTAGGGAATAGATATATAGATAGATGTACAGATATATCCATAGAGTTTGTATATACATAAAATGTGTATATTTATATATACATATATATGCATATATAAATCATTTTCTGTGTGTATCTATATTGTATGAGTATATGTGTACACATATGTATATATACACGTACAGCTATTGCTATTCATTCTTTCTTTTCAAAGAGGATGTGATGTCTTGAGTTGTGCATAAATTGGATTTAAGGCAGAATTGCATAAAGTCATTAGCCTTCTGCTGTCTTCCAGAGTGTCCTCAGTACCAAAACCTTATCAGAGGAAGTAGATACAAAGATTTCCCCATTTCATCATTTCCCTTCTTATGTCACTTTCATTAAGTTTGCTCATACAAAAGCTTTTCAATTTTACATAATCAAAGTTCTCTGCTGTATCTTTTGTAATGGCCTCTATCCCTTGGTTGGTTAAGAATGCATCTATGGGGGCAGCTAGGTGGTGCAGTGTATAGATCACTGGCCCTGGAGTCAGGAGGACCTGAGTTCAAATCTGGCCTCAGACACAACACAAAAACCAGCCTGTGACCTTGGGCAAGTCACTTAACCCCAATTGCCCTCCAAAAAGCAAAAACAAAAAAGAGAATACATCTATGTATAGAGACGAATGTTGTATGATCTGCTTCTAATTGTTTTATGGTGTGATCTTTAAGATCAAGCTCATATATATACTAAGTTGCATTTTAAAGAAAGAGATCCTCTGTGAGGTGGATGTAAGGAATAAGTGAATTCCAGGTATGGCAAACAATAGGTGGAAAGCCATGGAGATGGGAGATCCAGTGTTGTGAGTGAGGAATAGAAAAAATGATAATTTTACTAGATTTGCAGAGTGTAGTAGGTTGAATAATATCCAATAAGTTTGGAAAGTCAGATTGTAGCCAGGTTGTATAGGGCTTTAAAAGCTAAGCAGATGAGCTTATACTTTATTCTTGAGTTAATAAGAAGACACCAGAGTAGACTGAATAGGGGAATTACATTGTTATATCTGTACCTTAGGAAAATTACTTTGACAGCAAAGTGTACTGTAGTGGGGAGAGACTTGAGTCAGAGAGAATAACTAGGAGGCTATTGCAGCTAGGTGGTGCATTGCACAGAGTGCTGGGCCTGGAGTCAGGAAGACTCCGTTTACTAATTTCAAATCCAACCTGAGACACTTACTAGCTGTATGGTACTGTGCAAGTCACTTAACCCTGTTTGTCTCAGTATTATCATCTATAAACTGAGCTGGAGAAGGAAATGGAAAACCACTCCAATAGCTTTGCCAAGAAAACCCCAAATGAGGTCACCAAAGAGTGGGAAATGACTGAAAAAAGACTAAACAACAAAAACAACCTTGCAGTAGTCTAGTCAAAAGGCCAGGAAGGCATGAAATAGGGTAGTAACTATGAGTTGAGAGGAGTCAGATGCAAGAAAGAATGTGAGGGCAGAAAGAGCACTGACTGAATATATGGGGTGAAGCAGGGTGAGGAGTTGAGGATAATTCTGAGGTTACAAACCTGAGACATTGGAGGGATGATAGTGCCTCTGACAGAAATAGGGAAGTTGGAAGAGAATAAGATTTAGGTAGAAAAATAATTAGTTCTATTTTAGTCATGTTGAATTTAAAATGTACAGACCTTAACATTGGGGGACCCCCATAATATAAAAGTGAGTTGCAAAGGGACAGGGATAAACAACTAATCCATCTTAGTTATTACAACTTCATCTGTTCTTCCATTTTTCTAGTGTGAGGAGTGAAGGATCCTGAAGTTTTCTGTGAGCTGATGCTCACACAAGAATCGACTTGCTCCTCCCCGCACAATTTCTGAACTGTACTGCTTTTTAAACACTTGACAGCATTACACAGAGCAACAGTTGAGTACAGAATGTGAAAATCTATACAAATGGACAGAAAATGCAAGCACAAGTAGGTACAAGTCAATTGCCCACTTAGACCTGGTAGTCCTAAAACTGTGCCAAATTATGTTGGCGTTGCTTGACCCTGATCATCAGAGACAGAGACAGAGAGAATCTAACAATTTGAAAGCCTTTTAAATATAATTTCATAAAGCCACGTGGTGTTAGAAAGCCAAGTTTGGGAATAGGGAACATAAAATTTGAAAAAGGAAACAGTGTTACAAACTTTTTCTCTACTGTGACAGATGTAAGTTTGAGGGAGGTAATCATTCTCCTTAATAAGTAAAGCCTCCAATAAGAGCCTCAACAGAAGACTTTCTAAAATGTCGACCCTAACCTATCATCCTCAAGTAATAACTCACTTGCAGTGGGAATGTTGGTGACTCCTATATTTTAAAATGCAGTTAACCTGAGAATTTGACAGTATTCATTAACAAAATTATTTCTTTAAGTCCTGAGAAATTTGGGCATTACCCTCAGCCCTGTCTGCTAGAGCGAAAAGACATATACCCACAAGAATTAAGAAACTATTCTATCTTTAGCCCACCTCTTGTCATTTTTTTCCATTTTAGTTTTAGATTATAACAATCTATTCTTAAAAAATAAGTCTTTTTGAAACCTTTTTGTCTCTTCTTACTTCTTGGGCCTTTTTCTCTATTTATTATACCCAATGTATACTGTATATAGCTTGTTGGTATGTAGTTATTTATATATTGTATCCCCCATTAAATTGTGAGCCCCTTAAGGGAAGAGGATGTCTTTGACCTGTTTTTTAAATCTCTGCACTTAGTACAGTGCCTGGCCTACAAGGTACTTAATGTTTGGTGACTGACTGATAAGTTTTGCTTATTTTTTTTCCCCTTTCACCATAGTTTCCCTCAGTATTTCTCTCCCTTGAGCTGCCAAAGAGCTATTCCAAATAACAAATAGTTTTTAAGACAAAAAGAAAAGAAAAAGAAGAGGAAAAATGCACGATAACTCATCATTACATTAAAAATAATTCTGAAAATACATGTAATGTGGTTGTCCTTTGTTTTTGAAGAGGACCAAAATAACATCACTATGCCAGAGACCAGTTAGCCTGTGTCAGATCATGGCTGATCAGACCCATACAAGCTTGGGATGCTCTGCCACAGGTGGACACAAATAGTCTGTGTGAATGTCTGGGGCAGATTCTCTAAATTTGCACCTCTCGAGTTTCTTTTGAGTTGCTTCAATTCCGCTTTGCTCACAGAGCATGACACCTTCTCTGATAAGGGTATATCGTGCTGAGCAGTCCTGTGCCAGTGTCTCCAATGTCACATAATTGTGGACCTCCCACCTCTGCAATAGGCTGCGGTGAGATTGTCTTTCTCATGTCTCTTCTCTTGAGCCATACTTATTCTTAATAATTTTGCAAAATAAACTTTTGAATTTTTTTTGCTGTTTTTCTTTCCATTTACACTATAGTCATTGTGGAAATTATTTTTTTTTCATTCTACTTTCTTTGCTCTGCATCAGTTTATGTAGTTTTTTCCAAACTCCTCCTTATTCATAGCATTAATCATCTCTTACAGAAGAGTAATATTCCATTGCATTCACATACCACAATTTGCTTTAGCCATTTCCCAATTCATGGGCATCTGCTTTGATTTTAATTCTTTGCTAGATTCATGTTCTCTTATAGGTAGGCTATAGCACCTTTGAGGTAGCATAGTCTAAATAGTGCTAAGTCCAGTTGAAAAACTAAATTTGGTAATGCCTCAAGAAGATCTCAGCAAATAATTCTGGGATCATACAACATTTTATCCAAGCATGAGCTCGGTACCTTAATTCTCTATTTTCTTTAAGATTAGATTTGGGGAAAAGAGGCAAAAATACATTGGAAATGAAGGTCTAGAAAGCAGGTTTATCCTTTATAGCTGCTAAGACAATGTTTCAAGCTTGTGATTAGGTAAGGATCAAAGAAAGTGGGAAGGAAGGAAATGAATGTACCTTAAACTAAAATAAATTTCCAGTGAACAGTCCTGATAGGGTGAAATGCTCACCAGGTTTCTTCTTGGCTTTTGCATCGGAAGAGATTAGATAGTTCCCTCCCCATCTCCCCAGGTTTCAAGGAGAGGGCTAAGAAGTGCAGCTTAGAGATTGGAGAGTTATTGACTGTGGAACTCCTTGATTAATTTACTTTAGACCCTTAGGAGCTTGGGCTATGGAAATGGGACACTGCAAGTTACCTGCTTTGCCTGGATTGTATATCCACCACAAAAACAAAATCCCCACTGTTATCAAGAAGTCACTTTCCTCAGTGGTATTTCTCTAATGATCACATATCGTTTCCCAGAAAATGCTCCTAAATTATTTAGGAGGAACAGCCTGTCACCCTGAGCGTTAAGCTATGGTTTCACATAGCCAATTTCGAAAAGGTAGACTTGATCTCATTCCTTGGGCTCCGAGAGAGAAAAATCTACAACAAAGGTTTCTCTGTTTGGGACCGTTGTGGGTGTTGTCTGCTTGTGTGAGAGTGTGAGGAGGTGGTGGTTGGGAGTTTGTTTGCTTAGGGGAAATTATAAATGAGTGGGTTCCTGGAGTCTTGTAAACTGTTATCACAGATTGCCCAGTGACGTACAGCCTAGAGGATAAAGAATAGTTCCCAGCAATCAATTGTGGACTTTTCCCCCTTTCTTTTTAATGAAATGATGCTCTGGCCTTTAATTCAG
>NW_027185876.1:16868202-16885525 GCF_028583685.1 Petaurus breviceps papuanus
GGGGGGAAATGGGAAAAGGCGGGAGGAGGCTAAGGAGAGAGGCAAACAGGGAAAAAATTGCAGGTAAAAATAAAACAGAAAAGGCCCAGGTGGAATTCATGCAAACTGTTCTCATCAACACTGCTACTCCCTCCTGTCACTAGAACTGTCAAACAGGCTCCGCTCGTAATGAAAGGAAAAATATTTTATTCAGATTTATTAATTTGAAAATGAAGCCCGCCTGTCGAGAGGGGGACAGTTCTTCTCAATCTGTCATCGTTGAACCACACGCGCCTGACACCGGGATTCATTTGTCTTGTCGGCTCTGACAGTTGGATTCTCCCAGAGCTCTTCCTAGTGGATCGCCCTGGGATTTTCAACCGGATGAAACACATTCCGACAAGGAACAGCCTCTTTATTAATGCAAATTACATGAGGAGGAGAGGAAAAAAAGGGAGGAAGAGAGAGGCGCCAGCCGCCGCTCTGGTGTTCTTATCCCTGTATCAGTCATTTGTTATTTACATTTATACACATTTTTCAGTTTTAATAAAAGGAGACTCGGATTTTCAGTGACATTTATGGACAGTTTGTTTCCAAAAAAATGATGCCATCACCGTAATTGTATGCAAAACCTGCAGCCTGCTTCCCCCTCGGTCGCGTCTAGCCAGCTTCCGTGGGAGCCCGTAAATGCACTTTATACGGCACAGGCGAGGGCCTTGGCACCGCGGGCGGCAGGCGCCGAGGGGAGGGATGTTTTATGGGCTGACAAGGCCGGCCGCTCGGCTGCTGCGGGGCGGGGGCCTCTCGGAACAGCACATCGTCGTCTTCATAGTTGTCTTTGGACAGGCCGGCGGTCTAGGTAGTCTTCCTGCCCCACCTATGGGGCTGTCCCCACCCTATTCCCCCCCCCCCCCCACCCCACCAACGCCTTCGCTTTCAGAATCCGGTCTTAGCCACTCTTCAGAGGCATAAGGGGGCTGGAGTGTAAGCGGGCATGGGGGCCAGTGCTTCTCCAGGGTCGCGCCGGGCCCAATATCGCCATCTCTGACTGGGGCTCTGTCCAGCTTAGTTTACTCCGTCTAAGGAGAACCCCGAACTGCCTCGCTCGCTTTTAGAGGGAATAACATGAAATACGACCCCTCCATAAACATAAACATGAAAATGACCCTCTAGACTGCCTCTGAACTCCAAATTATGCTGTGGGCATGGCATCCTTAGGACCTTCCTCGCACCTGGCCACAGCGTACCCGGACTCCTCAAGCCTTCCCAACATCTCCGAAGAGATCGATCGCTTTGGTCATCTGTTTCATCATCTGGGGATCTGGGCTCAACTGTTCCTGGGGCTGGCTGTGTGAACTCCCAGAGTCACTGTCTAGTTCTCTCATTTGGAAAAGCAAAGCCGGGTTGTCCTCCAGAGTGATCCAGAGTCCTAAACTTTTCCTGAGATTCTGAGCAGCTTGAGGGCAAGTACCATATTTTGTGTCTCTTTGTATCCCCAGAGTTTAGAACAGTACCTAGCACACAGCAGGAACTTAATAAATGTTTACTGCCTGACTGGCTCAAGCAATCACTGACTATGTGAGGCCCAAGGAGAGATTGAAATTCCCTGAGTCATTGGATTGTGAGGGAAGAAAGAAAGAAAGAAAGAAAGAGAGAGAGAGAGAGAGAGAGAGAGAGAGAGAGAGAGAGAGAGAGAGAGAGGAAGAGAAAGGAAGAGAAAGAAAGAAAGAAAGAAAGAAAGAAAGAAAGAAAGAAAGAAAGAAAGAAAGAAAGGAAGAAAGGAAGGAAGAGGAAGAGAGGAAGGAAGATGGGAGGGAGGGAGGGAGAAAGGAAGGGACTCAAAAAGTGTCCTGCAGACAGACAGAATTGTTATAGAATTATAGAATCTGAGATTTGGGAGGGACTTTGCAGATTATCGTGTGCAATCTTTCCATGCAAAGCAAGAATCCCCTATGTAACATGTCTCACATCTCGACTCTTTTTTCTCAAATGTCCCTTTATATGAGTTAAGTTCCTTTTCTATATTTCCATGCAGCAGCTTCAAAGAAAGAAAGAGAGAGAAAGAGGGAGAGAGGGAGAGAGGGAGGGAAGGAAGGAAGGAAGGAAGGAAGGAAGGGAGGAAAAAAGGAAGAAACCTGGCTCCAGAGTTATAAAGTCTGAATGGGATTTCTAGCTCAGTTCAACTGAATTCCGGGCAGGCCCCCACACAAACCCTATCCTTCAGCCTCCTATGATCAGTTGTCCCCCCCTTTAGAATATAAGCCCATTGAGGACAAACAACTTTTTTGCTTCTTCTTGTATTGCCAGTTTTCAACATAGTGCCTGGCACATAGAAAATATTTAATAAACATTTTTTAATGAGTTGACTGAGCTACAATGTGTGAATTTGGTCAAATAAATCACTCAAATTTCTTGAGCCTCATCCTCATCTATAAAATGAAAGTTAAAAGACCTCTAAGGGCTTGCCTATCTTATTTTCTTAGAACTTAAAAAAAAATAGCAAGAGGCTAAAAACTCACTGCAGAATTTTTGTGACAGCAAAAATTTCTAATAAAGTAAGTGCCCTTCCATTGAAGAATTCCTAAACAGGAATGGAATGGCATATTACTATGCCATAGGAAATAACAAATATGACAAATTTAGAGAATCATGGGAAGACATATATGAACTGATGACACAAATAAAACAATATGCAAAATGATTACAATGATATAAATGGGGGGGCTTTAAAAAGGATGGGGGAAGCTAAGTGCTACATTCTGGCATAATTATAATGACCACCTTTTGCTCTAGAGAAGAGTGAAGAAAATATGCCTCCCTTCCTCCCGGCATAGACCTTCAAAGACTAAGGGTATGTAATATTGCAGATAATGTGCCATTAATGTGTTGATAATTTCACAGAGCTTTTTTTTTTAATCTCCTCTATAGAGAATGCCTCACTGGGGAGGTAAAATACTGTATTTGATAAAGAAGGTTATATGAAAAGAAAAGCATTGATAAAACAAGATTTTTTTAAAGCATATTGAGCAGAGAATAGAGAATGAGATTTAGCTGGGGAGAAAGGGAAAGAGCTAAGTAACAAACACTTCCTAAGAAGGAAGTACACATAGTTAATTAATAATCAGGAAGTTAGAATTCTAGTTCTGGCTCTGCACATCTCGGCCTGAGTGACCTTGAGTAAGTCACTTTATTTCTCTGAGATTCTATTTCCTCCTCAGAGGTTCTGTTTAGGTCCAGATCCTTCACTGTATTCAATTTTAGTGTCCACTTCAGAAGCCCCTTCTGGAGAGTGTGATCTGCAAAATAAAGGAATTAGACAAATAATTTGTATGGTGCTGTCCAGTTCCACCATACCATCTAAGATAGAGCATGCTTTTTTACTGTTAAACCCTGTTTATAGCTAGGTTCCTTTAAGTCTAAAGGATGCCTATCAGGGAACCTACTTTTTTTTTTTTATTCTTACATTGATGTCTGAAAAAAGGTAGCTCTTTTCATTTCCCCTAAAAATTGTCTTCCCAATTAAATGAAGGGAGAAGAGAAGACAAATAACCCAAAAGGCAACGAGGATGTCAATGATGTGTGTGATACAATTAATGGAAGCAGGAAAAAAATTACCTCCTGACTGGTGAGGCAACACAAAGAACCAACAACTGTGTGTAAAACAAATGCCTGGGTTGGTGCACATTCAGCACGAGTGTGTATATGTTTGTTTAATGATGTCTCCATGGTCTATAGAATTAATATTTAATGGCACTTGTCAGCAAGATCTTATACAAGGGTTTGTTTTGCATTTTTTTAATGCTTGTTAGTGGTTCTGACTTCCTGGGTTGTCCTCCTTTTAATATTTGAGTTACTCACTGCAATCTCAGCCTCTTCAGGGTTTGCCTGCCTTTCCATTTCATGTCATCAGGGGGGTCAGAAGAATTAAAGGGCCCTTCTTCCCCAGTGCCCTTCCTCTCCCTGAATACATAAAGGATGGAGGGAGGGGGTATGAATGAGTCGTCTACTGAGAGTATCATTAATATCACCATTAGCTGAACCTTTGGGGATTGGGGTTAGATAGATGAATAGATTAAATAAATAGGAACACTCTACAGATCCTAGAGCTTTTGTTCCTTTATGAAATCTGTTTTTTTTTAAGGAATTGCATAGCATCGCTGTATCTCAGGGCAGAAAGGGACCTCAGAGCCCCAAGTTGAAGAGAGCTCAATTCAAACCAACAGATGATTTTTAAAGGAAAATATAATCCATGAAAGATTTGGTCTAGTTCTCATGTTGTTAACTGGGAAAGCTCAGAGATTTTCCCCCTTTGAACAGGATAGGATATTGTAAGAATCCTTAAAGACAGGAATTAGGAGTCAGAGTTTCTAGTCTCTTCTCTGACACTGGACAAGTCACCTCACCTCAATAGATTTCAGATTCTTCATCTGGGAAATAAGGGGATGGGATATGTCAGACTCCAGTTCTATCCAGCTTTCCAAGGTCACTCTATCTTTTCCATGAAGTCTCTTCTAACTCTTGGAGCTTACATTGATCTTGTCTTTGAATTAGCTCAAGTCAGTACCATCTAGTTAGAACTGAAGAATTCTCTGTTTTATTAATGGGTATTAATTTTCTCTCTCTCACTTGAGCGTTAATTCCCAAAGGATTGAAATGAGGTCTTTTTCTCCTTTTTTATCTCCTCTTCCTCTACCTTCACCCCATCACCCCAACCACACTGCATCTACAGTAGAACACAAGGGACTGGGAAAAAGATAGTCTCACAGATCCAAATCATGGCCATATACCTCCAAAGAAATAATGGACAGAAAATGTCCTATACATACTAAAATAAACATAGCAGTACTTTTAATGACACCAAAATACGGAAACAAAAGCAGGTACCAATTGACTGAGGAATGAATGAACAAATTATGGCTATATGTTGTAAGACAACATCATTACATTGTAAGAAATGGTATATGAGGAATTCAGAGAAATAGGAAATAATGTGAACTGACAAGAAGTAAAGAAAGTCGAAATGGAATAACAGATATAAACTGACTACAATAATGTAAATAAAAAAAAACATTAAAAGTATCTTAACTCATATTAAATACAATGGTCAACCTTGATTCCAGAGGACAGATTTATCATTTACCTCTTCTTGGTATAGAGGTGGGAAATTCAGGTAATTATATCAGTTCTTTTTTGCCTGTTTTTCTTTATTTCTTGGACAGATTCTATGGGGAAGGCATAGTTATGTTAGGAAGACCTCCATGAAAACAAAAATGAAAGAAGTAAATAGACCCTTACAAAGGTAGGAAACAGAAATTATAGGTGGATGATTACTACCCAATTGATGGATTGATTGATTTATACCATCTATCCCTAAGTACAAGGAAGAAGTTAATTAAATCAACAAATCAAGTTGGGAAATGCTTACTGGTGACCTACTATGTATTTTCTACATACGCTTTTCTAATAAGAAATTTTACACGGAGTGGAAAATATTGAATTCTAAGACTTAAAATAATATTTCATAGTAGACATGGTATATGCCCTCCTTTCTTTAGACTGAAAGTTGTATTATGGTACTATAAAATTTTGCCATTTCAACTCAGTAACAAATTAACACCAAAACACCAGCAGCCTTACTGATGGCCAAATACACACACCCAACAAAGTGTCTTCTTGTTCCATGCCTACATACAATTTACACATCCTGATTATCTATCTGCTGACTACTGCCTGGGTAGTGGATTTTCATCAATTTGACATCATATCTACTTATAACCCATCCTAGGCTTTTTCCTTCCTTTCCATGCTTAACTATGATCTGTTTTAAAAAAATAAAATAAATTGGTTTCCTAGGAAATCTACATGAGCACTTTCTCCAGAGAGAGACCCCCACTGCGAGCAACACAGGCTATGGCCATTGTTTTGTTAAATAGTAATAATAACTTAAAATGTGATGACAGCAGCTGATGTCTAACTGCGGGATGAGGACTGGTCTTGTTAGTGTTGCCTGGCAACCAAAATGCAACATCTTGGAGAAAGTAAGGGGGCCCAGTGAGCTGAGAGAGGTTATGGCACTAGAATCAAGGGAACGAAAGAATCCCTGAGAACCCAAAGGAAATGCTCCTTTCCAATTGGCTCCCCTTTCCACAGCTCCCCATCTTCAAGGGGATTTGATCCTTGTTACTGGGCCAAAGTTGGACTATCGATGAGTAGAGCAACTGAAATAAATTTTTGAAGTCTCAGGTTCATACAGAAAGAGACTCCTTATTGTCTTGGAGCTGGAGGTATCAGAAAAGCAACATGAACCCCTGCTTCATTTAACTCCCCCTTTTTCAGTCAACCAAATACCATTTTGGTAGGCCCAAGAGATGATGTTTTGGTTAATTTTTTATGGGTAACAAAGGGACAGTAGGTCTCAACTTCTTTCAAAGGACTTCCAGAAACTAAACCTTGAATAATTTCATCATAAATAACCAGAGAAACACTAGGAGATAAAGTAAAATCATTGGATTCAAGAATCCTATTATCCTAAATTCAACTTTTAAGGTAGATGACACTATTTTCGTTGTCAACCCATGCATGCTAATTAAATGTAACACTATAATTTTGTTCATTTTTCCAATTTTTATTTCAGATCTTTATATAAAAAAAGAAAAATGTAGTTCTTGGCCATATCTATATAAGCAGTTCACCTATATAATCCAGCCTAGTCATATCACAGAACCCTGTAAATATTATTTTCTCTATCTATGAGTAGTTAAGACTATAGGCAAACTGAACAGACCCTCCAGTAGCACATCTGATTCAATGACCAGCCTTAAAGTTCACCTGGAAATTTCCCAGAAGACAGAAGAGATTTAAAGCTTAACTCCTCAATATCTGATGCATATCTCCATCCAAATGGCAGCTCTAAAACCATACAATCCTCAAAGTCAAACCCTACACAGCAGTTGGGGTAATTATATGAAAAAAGTAGTACTTTTATTTAAAAAAAATTAATAGTTCAATGAGAGTTCCAAGCCTTCATTATTTTAGCAGGTACTTTTTATTCTCCTCTTGGTTTTGACTATGAATGCCTGGATAAAGGTTCCTGGAAGAATTATTTTTAGAGTCAATCTATAATACTAGTCATAATACTGGTCATGAATATTTTTGGAATCAAGTTCTTCCAAGAAGGAAACTTATCATTCAAAATGTTGCATGGGTTTCATTTTATTTATATTATAAAATTAATTGTCATACAGAATCTACTCCTGAATTCCATAATCTTCCTCTTGTATTTGTTGCCAAATAGAAGAAGATGATGGTGATGATGGTAATGATGATGATGATGATGAAGAAGAAGGGCAAAGAAAAGGAGGAGGGGAGAAGATGAAGAAAAGGAGGAGAAGGAAGAACAAATACAAGAAGAAAGGAGGAAAAAGAAGAGAAGATGAACAGGAAAAGGAAGAACAACAAGAACAAGGAGGAGGAGATTATCCCTAATCATTGAATTCCAAGTGCATAGATGGAAATGAATCATAACTAAATTTTCTCATGTGATCTTAGAAAAAAAACATGAAAAGACTTGTATGAAATACTGAAGAGTGATATGTGCAGAACCAAGAGAACGTCGTATACAGTAACAGCAATATTGTTTTAAGAATGACTTTGGGGCAAAGCCAAGATGGCAGAGTAGAAGCATAAACATGGCATGGGCTCCAGCTCCAACCACTTCTAATACATGTAAAAAAAAATGACTCTAAACAAACTTTAGGGCTACATAACCACAAAGTGACAGAGAGAAACAAACCTCCTGCTGAAGGCAGCACAGCAGGTGGACAGGAAGGGTCTATCACACTGAGCTGGGAGCCAAGGGCAGTCCCCTGTTAGCCACAGTTTCTGGCCCCTGGGCAGCCCTGACCAGTGGCAGCCAGAGCAGAACCTGGGAGAGTGAAGCACCAGCAGCTATGGTGGTTTCCAGACTTCTCAACCCATAAATGCTAAAGACAAAGTAAAAGATCAGTATGGAACTCTGTTGGAACAGGGAGGGATGGAAGAGTGCTGTCTGGCCCCTCCCCCTGGGGTGAGAAAAGGTGGAGGTACAGCAGCTGTGCAGCTGCCACCGTGTGGGTGCCTCAGGAGCACCTGGCCTGCAGATCAGAAGGAAAACATGACCATTCAGAGGGTAATCACTCTTGTTTTAAACTGCTTGGATCTGGATCATGGTCTTGGGTGGTGGTGCTGGGGTGTGTGACCAGTGAGCCAGGGCTTGTGGGGGCTATAGAAAGGGCACCCTCCTAATTGTTCCAGCAGCTGCAAAAACCCCAGCAATTTGGGACATAGCTTTCTCCATTCTGGAAACAGAGTTCTACCATGGCAAAGAGCTCAGAAGTCAAGTAATTGACTGGTAATATGAGTAAGCAATGGAAGCACAAACAGACAATAGAATCCCTTTTGGAGAACAAAAAGGATCAAGGCATGGAGGAGGAGGAAGACAACAAAGTCAGAACTGTTGCATCAAAATCCTCCAAGAAAAATATTAACTGATTACAGGCTATGGAGGAACTCAAGAAGGATTTTGAAAATCAAGTAAGAGAAGTGGAGGAAAAATTGGGAAGAGAAATGAGAATGATGCAAGAAAATCATGAAAAGCTAGTCAACAGTCTGATAAATGACAGCAAAAATACACTGAAGAATATAACACCTTAAAATATACTAACTCAAATGGTGAAAGAAGCCCCAAAAGAACAATGAGGAGAAGAATGCCTTAAAAAACAAAATTTGCCAGATGGAAAAGGAATTTCAAAATGTCACTGAAGAGAACAACTCCTTCAAAATTAGATTGGAGCAATAGGAAGCTAATGATTTTATGACAAATCAAGATGTTATAACACAGATCCAAACAAATGAAAAAAGAGAAGTCAATGTGAAATATCTCATTGGAAAAACCACTGACCTGGAAAATAGATCTAGGAGAGATCATTTTAAAATTATTGGACTACCTGAAAGCCATGATCAAAAAAAGAGCCTAGACACCATCTTGCAAGAAATTATCAAGCAAAATTGCTCAGATATTCTAGAACTAGGGGGCAAAATAGAAATTGAAAGAATTCACCAATCTCCTCTTGTCAAAGACCCCAGAAAGAAAACTCCTAGGTGTATTATAGCCAAATTCCAGAGTTCCCAGGTGAAGGAGAAAATACTGCAAGCAGTCAGGAAGAAACAATTTGAGTATTGTGGAAACACAATCAGGATAACACAAGACCTAGAAGCTTCTACATAAAGGGATCAAAGGGCTTGCAATATGATATTCCACAGGTCAAATGAGCTAGGACTAAAACCAAGAATCACCTACCCAGCAAAACTAAGTATAATGCTACAGGAGAAAATATGGTCATTAAATGAAATAGAGGATTTTCAAGCATTCTTGATGAAAAAAAACCAGAGCTGAACAGAAAATTTGACTTGCAAATACAAGAAGCAAGAGAAGCATGAGAAGGTGAACAGGAAAAAAAATTATAAGGAACTTATTAAAGTTAAACTATTTACATTCCTACATGGAAAAATAATAATTGTAACTCATAAGACTCTTCTCAGTATGAGGATATTTGAAGGGAATATATATGTGTGTGTGTGTGTATGTATGCATGTATACATACATATATACGTATGTATAGGAGGGTATATATGTATATAAATATATATGTGAGGTGTATACATAGACATAGAGTGAGTCATGTATACATAGACAAAGGACACAGGATGAGTTGAATATGGAGGGATGACATCTAAAAAAATAAAATTAAGAGGTGAGAGAAATTTATTGGGAGAAGAAAGGGAGAAAAAGAGTAGGATAAGCTATCTCATATAAAAGAGGCAAGAGAAAAGTGTTATAATGGAGGGGAAGAGCAGGAAGGTGAGAGGGAATACTACAACCTAATTCTTGTTGAATTTGGCTCAAGGAGGAAATAACATACACACTCAGCTGGGTATCTTACCTTATAGAAAAATAGGGGGTAGGGGATAAGAGGGGGGGTGATAGAAGGAATTGGGGGAGAGGGTAGTTAGAAGCAAACATTTTTAAAAGGGATAGGGTCAAAGGAGAAAATAGAACAAGTGGGGGACAGGATAGGATGGAGGGAAATACAGTTAGTCTTTCACAATATAATTACTATGGAAATGATTTGGGTAGCTACACATGTACAACCTATATTGAATTGCTTATCTTCCCAGTGGGGGCAGGTAAGGAGGGAAGAAAGGGGAAAAATCTGGAACTCAAAGTTTTGAAAACAAATGTTTTTTAAAAATGTGTTTTTTACATGCAACTGGTATTCAAGTTATACAGGCACTGGGGTATAGAAATCCATCTTGCCATACTAGAAAGTTAGGGAGGGGATAGGGGAGGACATAAGAAAGAACAGATTAGGGAGAGTGGTATTCAGTAGGCTTGCTATTTTGGGGTGGGGGTAAGAGAAATATGGGGAGAAAAAATTGTAACTCAGAATCTTGTGGAAATGGGTGGCTAGGTGGTGCAGTGAATGGAGCACTAGCCCTGAAGTCAGGAGGACCTGAGTTCAAATTTGGCCTCAGACACTCAAAAAAAAAAAAAAAAACCTAGCCAAGTGACCTTGGGCAAGTCACTTAACCCCAATTGCCCTACCTTCCTCCCTCTGAAAAGCAAAAAAAAAAAAGTTTTATGGAAATCTATGTTGAAAACTAAAAATAAATAAATAATTTTTAAAAGAATGAATTTGAGCAAATAAATAATTTTGACTATTATAAATACCCAAATTAACTATAAAGGACATATAAAGAGAGACTCTATCTGCATCCAGAAAAAAAAAACATGAATAAAAGTATGTATAGAATAATTTTACATATAGATACACCTATTTGTGTCTAATAGTGACCATCTCTGGGCCAGGGGGAGGGGGAGGAGGAAAGAAAAAAAGGGGAAAGAGAAATTTACATGATAACTTTGCTGTGTATTTAAAAAGCATAGCAAGTTGTACATAATGGATATATGGTTTCATACGAAATCATCTTTTTATTATAATGTGTTATAGAAATTCTTGTTTTATTCCATTAAATTAATTAGTTAATTAAAAATTAACTCCGTAACCTTGGGCAAGTCACTTAACCCCAATTCTCCTGTCTCACCCCCTCCAAAAAGACAAAAAAAAATGTTTCTCTTGGAATCTATACTGAATTTGACCTCAAGCCTTATACCATCCTAATTAACGATAAGAAGATAAAAGGGAAAGGAATGCTGTTAATAGAAAGAGATTTTTCCTAAATTCCCTTAATCTGTATGATCCTATTTCAGAAATAAGAAGTAAAGTGATATAATGACTAGAAACCTCTGATGCCTACTTGCTGTGACTCCATGTGAAAGTCATGTAAACTTTCAGTGTTCCAAGCAACTGGGTAAGACTATAGGGAACAAATGAAACACTGGAAAGTAGTTCCCGTACCAGGAATTCACTACTCTGATAGTATAACCAATTGAAAAATAAAATTAGCAAGCATTCATTAAATGCCTACCATGTGCAAGGAAGTAAGCTATGTGGACAAAAAGTTAGTTGTTTAGTCCCTACCATCAAGGAGAGCTTACAGTTTAATTATTTGGTTGTCCCTCAAACCTAGAATACTTCCCCTCCTCACTCCCTCTTCTGGGCTTCTTAGGATTCCTCTTTTCCTGGTCTCCCAAACTTAGGGTCTTCCTTCCTGAACTTTCTGTTTCTATTTATGCTCTCGGTATCTTCTAGGTACACTATTATTTACATGTTTTCTCCCCTTTTAGAATGTGATCTTCTTGAAGACAAAGACCATGTTTTTGCCTTTACTTGTATCCCCCCAAGGCTTGGCAAAGTGCTACATACATAGTAAGCATTTTGTAGATGCTTGTTGATTTAATGGCTGATATGATTTCAAAGCATTTTTTCCCACTTCATTTGATTTTCTCATTACCCAATCAGCAAACATTTATTAAGACCTATGCTCCAGGCAATATGCTAGGTGCTGAGAATGCAATGAAGAAAACAAAACATCCCTTGCCCTGAAGGAGTTTACATTCTATTGAGGGATTCAATAACACATACCTATGAAATGAGATACAACCTATTGAGGTGGGCAGGCCCAGGATTATATTTTCCATTTTCTAGATAAGGTATCTGTGTCTCAAAGAAGTTAAATGATTTGTACAAAATGGCATAGCCTTATGGAGCAAAATCGGGAGCCTAAGTGAGGTCTTTTCGGGGAGAAGGAAGACCAAGGAAGGAGAATGGGGCTCAAAGAAGACTGTTGCGAACAATGTGGCACCTTATCCGAGTCTTAAAGAACAGGAAAAATTTCATTTGGCAGAAATGAAGAACAGGCCAGTTCTGGACATAAGGCTACCATGAGTGAAGGCAAAAAGCAGGGTAAACCTGGACAAGTCCAGTGAATGCTGAGTATTGGCTCTAATATGCAAAATGTGAATGGAATTATGGTGATTGTGGAATTCTCAGATATAGGCCATCATCATCATGACTCTCACTTGGTATAAGTATCAATATCCCTTTAACATGAGAAAACTGAGCCTTAAAAAAGGTTAAGTGATGGGCTCATGGTCACTCTTCCAGTAAGTGTCAGAGGTGGGATTCGAAGTCCAGTACAGTTTCTGCTACGCTGCCCTGTGGTAGTGAGAAGGCTGAGACAGTGCTATGGGCTGAACTGATTTCCACAGTGGGACATCTGGAGATGTATTTCATGCTGCCTAAGGGAGCTTGATGGATTTTCAATACTGTGATGTACCCCATACTACCTCTCCTGCTCAAATTTCACCTTAGCCTTTTTCCCCTCCGCTCCGGTGCAGATCACCCTGACTTTCATCAGCTGGTTGCAAAGATTCCATTAGAAGAACTAAAGGCAGGTGCAGCTCAGAATGGAGTAAGTCCTCATCCTTGCACGCTTGCTCTCTCTCCTGGTGTTCACTAGTTTGTATGATTAATTTTATCAATTTTCCTGACCTGCTTTGCCACCGAAATAAATATGACAGCTGCAGTCTGCGCCAATTCTTCCTCTTGCCAAGTGAGATGCTGAGATGTGTTTTCTTGTTGATCGCAGACTTGGGTAAATATCGAGTAAATAGACCGAACAGGATTCATCCTGGTCGCACAGACAAATCAAGCATTGAAGCAAGAGTGAATCCTTCTATGGGGAAAAAAAAATCCCCTCTTCTTACCCTGCCCCATTGCTTCCTCAAGGAAAGGCAAACTTCCCCAAATCCATCCTCTTCACCTCTTTTCTGACCCAACAGAGCCCAAGGCACAGAAAATTTTGACACATGTGAGATCAAAAATAACTAGTTGCCTTTGGCCTTTGGCAGTTAGATACACAATGTTGCAGGAGCATTTCAGGGATATTTAGATAACTGTGGGCAGGAGGAATGAATAGTAGAGTCACTCTCACTATTATATGGACAAGAGAAAAAAGTGGGCTCTCCCTGCATTCTGCCTCCCTGTTCCTCGTACTCACCATAAAGAGATCAAGTAAGATGCCCATATAACAAAAGTCCTTCCCACCAATATTCCATCTCAGTTCTGTCTCTTTGGTGGCCCTATCCCCCTCATCCTACACTTCCATTATACCCACTGGAACCTGTGTTCCATTGTTAACAATCCACCTTCCATATTAAACTCATTTTTCACCTAAAAATTCCTTTGTACTTTTCATCTTTATGCACATGTAAGTTTCTTTAGGACAAGAACCATTTCATCTTTATACTTTGCACCTATTACATTTCCTGTCACACAAAATACACTAATAATATGTTGAATTAAATGAACTAAAAGAAAGTGACATGGTGAGAAGGAGCCACCAAACTCTGCATAAGATTCCCTGTGGCATATATTGACTTTGAAAAGCATGTATTAACATTTTCTATGTTCTATTGTATTTTTTTTAATTTTGTTAAATATTTTCCAATGCCATTTTTATCTGGTTCAGCTGCACTTGGGGCTGTTGGTGTCATGTTTGACCCTTCTAGTCTAAAGCACACCAGCTTTGGATAACATTATAGAATTATCAATTTCAGGACCTTAGAGGTCATCTAATCCAACCCCTTCATTTAACAGAAGAGGAAAATTAACTAAAGAGGTCAAGTAACTTGATCCTAGATAGAGTTGGGATTTGATCTCCCATGTTCTCCAGATCCAAGCCTATTTCCATTGTATCCAGCATAATTAGCAACCTCATTTTATACAAGGTCTAGCACAGTTATATGTGGTCACCCAGCTGGTCGGTGTCTGAATGAGGACTAGGACCCAGGCTTCTGCCTCCTAGAACTTGTTCCTTTCAAAACATCCCATGGCCTTTCCTTCACCTTAATCACAATTTTGCTCAAAGCTGGCTCACTGTTGCCACTCCCATATTAGCTATGCTACTCTTCTGCCTGTGGGAACCTGGGTGTAGCTACAGAAGAGGCCCCCATCTTGTAGAACTTGCCTCCCCTGCTGCCCCTCCTTTCTTACCTGGCCTTTGCATTTGCCCTGGTCCTCCAGAGACACACTTGCCCCAAAGGGGACCTCAAGAGGCTAAACCTGAGACACAGTAATCAGTTGCCAGATTTTTCCTCCACAAGGAGAGAATGCCTGAGGAAGGAGTGTAGGGGATTGACAGAGGCCAGGCTTGGGCAAAGTAATACATCCTCATTGCCCAAGAGTTGTGGTCATGTGAATAACCGCAAAAGGAACAATGATAGTAATAAATTGTGATCAGTGCTAGTTTATATTTAAATTTCTATGGGTTCAAGGAAAATAAGGCCAGGACTTTGCACATAGTAAGTACTTAATAAATGCTTCATTCATTCATTTGATCATTCATTCATAAGCCATTGGGCTGCTCAGGAGAAGCCCATAGCACCCAGGCTCTCCACATAAAAGCCCTCTCTAATATTTCTCACATCATCATCATCAGTGTCATTTTTATGTTGCCTACACTTTCCCAGGCACTGTGCTGAGTACATTAGAAATTTTATCTCATTTGACCTTTATAATAACCCAGGGAGATAGGTGCCATTGCTGTCCCCATTTTACAAATGAATAAAGTGAGGCAAATATATGTGAAGTGACTTGTCGAGGTTCACACAGCTAATGTCTCAGGTAGAATATGAACTCAGGTCTTCCTACCTCCAGGTCCCATGTTCCAGGTAGCTGTCCAGATGGTCCAGGGCCCATCAACTGTTGTCATCCCATTTATGAAAGGAAAATTTGAGCACCAGACAGGGGTTGAAAGGGACTTATTGCTTCCTTTTTTTCCACCAGGTCACCATGCATAGCTTAGTCTCAAGCATTAGAGCCCAAAAGTGGCATCCTGTATCTAAAGGTTCTGGAATAAGGGCATTAAGATAAATAGTCAATCTGCAGCTTCCCCCAAAGCCCAGGCAATTCTCATCTCCTGAATTCAGCTCTCCTTCAATGAGCTGGAGATGGGGAGAGTATAGGGAGGAAGAGGGGAGGAGGAGGAAAGGCCCCCCAACAGCCAAGCCCATGTTGGAAGCAGGATCCATGACACAGCCCCAGGAGGAGGATTTTGCTCCAAAAATGCAAAGGCTCCAATATTATCTTGCACACCAAGCCTGTCTTCTAATGACAGCCTTGGGAGCCAGACATTTCTAAGTGCTAATTAGAGGTGTTGATTATCATGGTAACCCTGTGGGGGCTAAACCAAAGCCTTAGAGCAAAAGCCACAGATAAAATAAAGATTGTTACAGTCGCTTATGGTGGTGGAGTGTCAATTTTGGAATGTCAATGCTCAGGCTGGAATCCAATACAGAAAGAAGGCTAACCCCCATCGAGGCCTGCCCAGCCTCTTACACCAGGTTGTCAAACAATTTATAATAGGCAGGACCCATCAGGGGAAATATCCTGAAATCTCACCAACCAGGGAAAACTTGCTAGGACTTTAATACAAAGAGTTTCATCTTAGAACAGAAGGCACACCATGGCCAGGCCTCCAAGTCTCTGCCGTTGAATTCTTTTAACAAAACAGCTTTCTCTACATATCCTTAGGCTGTCAACAGATATTATTTCAAACATTCAGATATTTGAAGGTACCAAATATTAGCCCTCATGTAGACAATACATCTAGGTGGCTGAGTGAATTTTTCACTTTGTGCCTGGACCTTTTGGCATCAAATCAACATAGCATCAGGATTCTTTAGTAGAAACATGGTCTAAGAGACAGGGTCCTGCATTAAGAATCAGAAGTGGATTCTTCTTTTGTGGTGCTTTCATTGACTTGCTGTGTGACCTTGGACAAATTGCATTCCCTCTCTGGGAGCTGAATTTCATCAACCTCTACATCTCTCACTGGTTGATAGTGAATGAGAAAATAAAGCCAACAGTTCCTTTTACAAAGGAGAGAACCATCCAAAGTGAATAAGCGCCCACACAAACAATGATTATTTAGATGAGGGTCGCAGTAGAGGGAGAGGAAATCACATTTTCCCCTGCATATAGTCAAACAAGCTCCATTTGGGCAAAGGTGCTCCCACAGTGTACCAATACTGCCCCCAAACAGATGGGGGATGGGAAATAGAAGGGAGAGAAAATGTTGAATCAAGGAAAAGAGCCCCACTAGACTCAGAGTCAGATGATATCGAGGAAGAATTGTGTGACTGAACAAACAAAACCTCTGTAAACCTCAGTTTCCTTTTCTTTAAAAGGGATGGTGGTAATAACACTTCAAACACACTTGGTTATAGGAGGACCACAGAATCCCAGAATCTTGGTTGAAAGGGACATCAACAGCAATCTAGTTTGACTTGTACCTAAACAAATGATGTAGAGAAATTGCTTTGGAATGAATAAAGCATTCTATACAGGTGAATTAAATTATCAATAGCATTGTTGTTATTACTATCCCAGTGATATTGCCATGTTACTCCCTGACTACCTATGCCTTCTCCCCATCATTACAGGCCACATTTCTCAATTTAGAGAAAATCTGTACATTAAAGGTACTTTGTCCTTCTAGGAGGCATAGATCTGTCTTATGCAGAGTCCAGTGTGGTTTGTTGCTAGTCCCTGCCCAAACACAAAGAAGAGAATCAAGTGACTGGCCTATAAGGCATAATGCCTTCTTTGGAAATGTTTTCACAGTCTTCGCCTAAATCGCCTAAAATTGTGTCTACATTCTTCAAACATCTATTTTTAAACCATATGGGCAGAGTCACTGAGTAGGGTAAACTCCAGGAATGATTGATCAGGAAATAATAGAAGCTTGTGTAAGGCAAGGCAATGGAATTGGATAGATAGATAGAATAGAATAGAATAGATAGATAGATAGATAGATAGATAGATAGATAGATAGATAGATA
>NW_027185876.1:16885535-16946362 GCF_028583685.1 Petaurus breviceps papuanus
ATAGATAGATAGATAGATAGATAGATAGATAGATAGATAGATAGATAGATAGATAGATGATAGACAGATAATGTGTATTTTATATCTACTCATCTATCTATATGGAATTCCATTGCTTTTCAATGGAATACATATAGGGAATTCATTGCACCTCTTGATAGATAGATTATATGTATGTGTGTCTATATATATATACATATATGTATCTCTCCCTTGCTATACACACACTCACATATATATTTCAGTTAATGATAATTTATTGACCACCACTACATGTGTCTTTGAGGTCTTGGGGAAAATGGTGCCATAAAAGCTAATAACATTATTATACAAAGTTGAAGAAAGCATTAGGCCTCAGGCTCAGGCTTGAATTCTTATCAGCCTTTCTGTTTAGAAGTTTCTAGGTTACATTGACCATCTGCCACAGGTTGAAAAGTAATCAAACGTACAGAAGTTTGGTGTAGCCCATTGCCAATGAGATGAGAGAGTAGATGCAACTCTTATCAACTGGGGTTTTACATACAGTTTAAGAGTTGTCCTTTTCAAATGTGCTGTGTTGCTCAGTATCAGGAAACTGTGTGTGTGTGTGTGTGTGTTGTGTGCCTGTGTATGTCTCACCTTGGCATGGGAAGGAAATGAGCATCTCTGTGATTTCTCATAAATTCAAATATCTCCTGTTTTCCAAGGACTTCTGAGAGCCAGAGGCTGGCTGCAGTGAAGATTTATACACCACAGGAAGG
Organism: Petaurus breviceps papuanus; assembly: GCF_028583685.1. NCBI lineage: Eukaryota > Metazoa > Chordata > Mammalia > Diprotodontia > Petauridae > Petaurus > Petaurus breviceps. The sequence goes on from NW_027185876.1 coordinate 16,886,276, forward strand.
GTTAACCTCATCTCATGGCCACTATTGTCTCAGGACAACTTGTCAGTCCGCGAGAACATCCTGTAATGGATTTGAAGTGGATTGCTCAGCCCATCGCAAGGTAGATGCTGTATTTATTGAATAGACATTAAAAAGAACATTTCTCAATTTCTCAGCACTGAACTCAGGGTCAATGGATCTTCTTGGCACTGACATGCTGAGTCAACTCCTAGCTTAAAGCTTTTAAAGGGACTGGGGTTAGATTAAAGGATTAGACTCCGTCCTTAACGTTTCCCTGGCAAAATCGTTGGGTCTTAAATCATTTATGTTGCCTTGTAGGGCTTTGCTTGGCCTTTCACTGCTAGCTTTGAAAGAAAACACACACACACACACACACACTCAAAAAATACCTACACAAATGCAAACACTCTTTTTGCAGATCTAACTGGAGAATTTTGTGCCAGCACTGCCACAGAGATTGAAAAGACTCCAAACTTTTCATTTACATCAGTGACCTTGTTTCAATCAGTCCTGTAACAGGGGAATCTGTGAAGGTGGGCTCTGATTGTGTTACTTTGCTGAGTGGAATCCAATCATACGAGAACTGAACTCTCCCATCCTGTCAGTCTGACCCTTTAAAGTAGATCATTATTAAATTGGTCTCATGTGACCCCCATTCTCTTCCTCTCAACCTCTCTGTCATGCATACTATATATTTCCTATCCCTCTTTTCCAAACTTTCTGTATTCAACTGCTTGGTTTTAACTTGTATTTATTCCTCTTATACTTATTCCATATACACTTATATAAGTGTGGTTTTCCTGAGTAGTGTCAAACTTAAATAGAAATAGGGGCCACTAAACAGCACATAAGAATGCTAGAGAACCACATATTTACATTATCAGTTTTATTGAATTTTCATTTATTTTATTAAATATTTTTCAATTGCATTTTGATCAGGATCCTATTGTATCTGGGAGTGCTGTGGGCTAATTGTTGTGGGCCAGTGTGTCTGACACCTCTGGTATTCCCAATCTACTCCTTGTCAGTAGAGATTGGTTCATATTCCAAGTGCCTACAGCAGTACCTAGTAAATAGTAGGCACTTCACAAGTACTGGCTGATTGATTAATTATCCTCCTTTCTGCTTCTAATCTTGAACATGCCCATGAGTAAGCACACATGTACTGTAATTCACACAGTTACAGAGACCTACAAAAATACCCTCTAACCACCCACTTTTGTGCTTATAGTCATGCACAATTCAGAAAAAAATATGTTTACACAAATACATACACACCCATACATGCAAACATATGAGTGTGTATTCATGCCATACATTCTTTTACTTTAAATTTATTTATTTTTAATTTTCAACATTCATTTCCACAAAATTTTGAGTTACAATTTTTTCTCTCCCCATCTTTGACCTACCCCCACCACAAAATAACAAGCCTAATGAATACCCCAATTTGAATCTGAACTTCCCCCAATCTGTTCTGTCTTATATCCTCTCCCTTTACCCCCCTAACTTTCTAGTAGGGCAAGATGAGTTTCTATACCCCAGTACCTATCTATATATCTTATTTCCCAGTTGCATGTAAAAAAAATAGTTTTTTGGGGCGGCCAGGTGGCTCAGTGAGTAAGAGCACTGACTCCAGTGTCGGGATGACCTGGATCAAGTCCGGGCTCAGATACTCAGCACCACACCCAGAAATAACTGGCCGTGTAAACTTGAGCAAGTTACTTAACCCCAATTGCTTTAAAAAAAAAAAGTTTTTTTTAAACATTTGTTTTTAAAACTTTGAGTTCCAGATACTGTTCCGCTTCTTCCGTCCTCATCCACCTCCATTGGGAAGATAAGCAATTCAACATAAATTGTACATGTGTGGTTACAGAAATCATTTCCATAGTAGTTATATTGTGGAAGACTAACTGTATTTCCCTCCATCCTATTCTGCCCCCCACTTATTCTATTTTCTCCTTTGACACTATCCATTTTAAAAAATGTTTGCTTCTAACTACCCTCTCCCCCAATCTGCCCTTCCTTCTATCGTCCCACTCTTAGGCCCTACCCCCCTATTTTCCTGTAGGGTAAGATACCCAGTTGAGTGTGTATTCTATTCCCTCCTTAAGCCAAATTCAATGAGAATCAGGTTATTCCATTCCCTTTCACCTTCCTGCTCTTCCCCTCCATTGTAATAGTTTTTTCTTGCCTCTTTTATGTGAGATAATTTACCCAAATCTATCTCTCCCTTCCTTCTTCTCCAAATAAATTCCTCTCTCACCTCTTAATTTTATTTTTTAGATATCATCCCTCTATAGTCAACTCATCCTGTGCCCTCTGTCTATGTATAAATAAACATAAAAATGCCCACACTCACATATATATTTATATACACACACATCCTCCTATACATACATATATATTCCCTTCAACTATCCTCATACTGAAAAAAATCTTATGAGTTACAATTATCATTTTTCCATGCAGTAATGTAAATAGTTCAACTTAATAAGTTCCTTATGATTTCTTTTCCCTGTTTACCTTCTCATGCTTCTCTTGCTTCTTGTACTTGAAAGGCAAATTTTCTGTTCAGATCTGGTTTTTTCATCAAGAATGCTTGAAAGCCCTCTGTTTCATTGAATGACCATATTTTTCCCTGTAGTGTTATACTCAGTTTTGCTGGGTAGGTGATTCTTGGTTTTAGTCGTAGCTCATTTGACCTGTGGAAAATCATATTCCAAGCCCTTCGATCCCTTAATGTAGAAGCTGCTAGATCTTGTGTTATCCTGATTGTGTTTCCACAATACTCAAATTGTTTCTTCCTGACTGCTTGTAGTATTTTCTCCACCTGGGAACTCTGGAATTCAGCTATAATATTCCTTGGAGTTTTCTTTTTGGTATCTTTTTGGGGGGGGAGTAGGGGGATCTTTTTCAAGAAGTGATTGGTGAATTTTTTCAATTTCTATTTTGCCCTTTGGTTCTAGAATATCAAGGCAAATTTGCTTGATAATTGTTTGAAAGATGGTGTCTAGACTCTTTTTTGATCATGGCTTTCAGGTAGACAAATAATTTTAAAATGATCTCTCCTGTATCTATTTTCCAGGTCAGTGGTTTTTCCAATGACACATTTCAAATTCTCTTTTTTTCATTTGTTTGGATCTGTTTTATAGTATCTTGATGTCTCATGAAATCATTAGCTTCCAGTTGCTCCAATCTAATTTTGAGGGAGTTATTCTTTTCAGTGACTTTTTGAAATTCCTTTTCCATCTGGCAAATTTGACTTTTTATAGCATTCTTCTCCTCATTGGCTTTTTGGGTCTCTTTTGCCATTTGAGTTAGTCTATTTTTAAGGTGTTTTCTTCAGTATTTTTTGGGTCTCCTTAAGTAGACTGTTGACTGGCTTTTCATGATTTTCTTGCATTGTTCTCATTTCTCTTCCCAATTTTTCCTCCACTTCTCTTCCTTTATTTTCAAAATCCTTCTTGAACTCCTCCATGGCCTGTAAGCAATTCATATTTTTCTTGGATGCTTTTGATGCAACAGTTCTGATTTCACTGTCTTCCTTCTGTTCCATGCCTTGATCCTTTTTGTCCCCCAAAAAGTATTTTATTGGCTGTTTGTCCTTCTGTTACTTGCTCACATTGGGAGACATTTACGTGATTTTTGAGTTCTTTGCCTCAGTAAAACTCTGCTTCCAAAATGGATACAGCTATGTTCCAAATGGCTAGGGTTTTTGTAGCTGCCAAAGCTATTAAATGGGCATTGTCTCTACAGCCCCCGTGCTCTGGCTCATTGTTCACACATCCCAGGACCACCACCCAAGACCATGACCCCAATCCAAGCAGGTCAAAGCAAGATTGATTACTGTCTGAATGGTTTACTTGGTCCCCCTATGGTCTACAGGCCAGGAGCTCTGGAAGCAGCCATGTGCAGTGGCTGAAGCCACTTTGCTTCTTGCTCAGGGGTAGCAGCTGGACCACACTCCCCCTATTTAAACAAAGTTCCACACTGACCTTTTACATTATCTTTGGCATTTGTGGATTGAGAAGTCTGGAAACCACTAAAGCTGCTGGTGATCCACTCTCCTGAAGTTCACTCCAGCTGGGGCTGGGTGGGGCTGCCCTGGGGCTAAAACCAGGAGCTCACACAGGGCTGGGCTTGGTTCCCAGAGTGCTGTGATGGACCCTTCCTGCCAGCCTGCTGGGCATCCTTTAGCAAGATATTTGTTTCTCTATGTCACTTTGTGGGTTCTGTAGCTCTAAAGTTTGTTTAGAGTCATTTTTTACATTTATTGGAGGAGGTGGAAGCTGGAGCCATGCAGAAATCCTGTTTCTATTCTGCCATCTGGGTTCTGTTCCCTCATGCCATACATTCTTATATTTTTAAACTATTTTAGAAATATTTTAACCTGTAAAGCTTTTTTTTCCCTCCTATATGAGTAAACAAAACTTTCAAAAACTTCCAAAACATCCTCATTTTTATTGACTATCTTTGAATTTTATGCCACTCAACCTGGCAAAGTGAATAAAATTCCAGCCCTGGAATCAAGTAAGACTCATTTTTGTGAGTTTAAATCTGACCTCAGACACTTACTAGCTATGTGTCCATAAGCAAGTCACTTAACCCTTTTTGCCTCAGTTTCCTCATCTGTAAAATGAGCTAGAGAAGGAAATGGCAAATCCCTCCAGTATCTTTGCCAAGAAAATCCCAAATGGGGCCACAAGAATCAGACACAAGCAAACCCAACTGAACAGTCACTACAACAGCAAAAACAAAAATGGTTCATGGTGTTGGTTGTGGAGAGGGAAGCTTCTGAAGAATATAGATCACAAAACAAAAAGTCAAAATAGAAGATCCTTTATGATCACAGAAAATAACAGAGCCTTGGAATCACCTCTGTGGAAATGAGAGCTCAAAATTCTAGCTCATTTCCCTTTATTTATTTACCAAAGAGAATCTTAGAACATAGAGTAAATGAGTACTAAAAATCACAAACAATGGCTAAAAGAAATATGTATGGATCCCATCACTAAACTTTAAAAAGTGAATCTGAATGGATTTTAGAGTGTCAGAATCCACTGGAAGATGGAGGGTGGCAGAATCCAGACCAGGAAATTGCCCACTTGTGTCTGGGCAGGGGGAGAATGGAGCACATGGGGACTGCACTAGCCTGGACTAGAGTGGACTACAGCAGAGTGAAAAGGAGCCCCAGCCAGCAGACTCACCCACCCCAAGGGAAATTCTCAGCCCTCTCACTAGTGGCTAACCACAGCTGGGAGGATCCATCAGAGCTGGGTAGAAAGTGCAAGGTACACAGTAGATACAGCAGCTTCTCCTGGGGCTATCAGCCTGGAAGTTTAAAAATCACCTGCCTCATTTTCCAGGGACCAGGATGGCAAAGTAAACTCTAGCTGCTCCAGTTTCCCTTCCCTAACCTAGAAAACCAAGAGATAAATGTCCCACCCAGAGTAAAATCCTGAAATAGGGGAAATAGCCTCATGCTTAAGAGTCACTGAGAAAGGGTGTAACTGAGGTAGTAAGTACTCTGAAGTGAAGGACAGGAGGGGTTGCAACAAGCCCCACCTCACCTGACCAGCAAGAGCTCCCAAAGCCTAGGGGTTGGAGCCAGCAAGCACTAACAACACAAGCCCACATGGACTTAGCATAACCAGTGGAATCTGCAGACACCAGTGCTGCCAGCCACCACTTGCTGAGCCTGCTTGAGCTATAGCTCAGGGGCATAGAGGCAAAAATCTGAAATGGCCAGACCACCCCTTCCCCACTGGTTATTCTGTGAGCCTCAGGGAAACTCAGGGGAAACACTGAGAATCCTAGCCTTGGCCTCAGTCTAGACACCCAGAGGCTACAGCACACAAAGTAAAAAACCAGGCCCTTAGCTCCCAGACTGAGAAATTAGGAAATAGAAAATTACAATGGGAAGGAAGGAAACTGAGAAGGAGAAGGGGAAGGCAAGAAAATCATTCAGAGCTTATTATAGCTAGCAAGAACAACCAAATATGGAGGACACATGGACTCTATACTCACACCTGAGAACACAGAAGGAAATATGAACTGGTCTCAACCCCAAAAAGCATTCTTGGAAGAGTTCAAGAAAGATTTTAAAACCCAAATTAGAGAAGTAGAAGATAAATTTAAATCTACAGTGACCAAATTAGAAAAAAGTCTCACTGAAGAAAACAAATCCTTAACAAGTAAAATTTGTGACCTAACTGAAGAAAACACCTCCCTAAAAAGGACCATCAAAAACTAACCAAAGAAAATAATTCACTAAAAATTACAACCAGTCAAATTGAAGCTCAGTACTCTATGATGCACCAAGAGTCAATCAAGCAAAACATGAAGACTGAAAAATTAGAAGAAAGTGTAAAATATCTCACTGGAAAATAACTTACCTGGAGAACAGATCCAAGAGAGATAACCTAAGAATTATTGGTCTACCAGAAAGCCATGATGAAAAAAACAGCCTGGACAACATCCTCTAACAGACTGTCAAAGAAAACTGTCCTGAAGTCCTAGAATCAGAAGGTAAATAGTTATCAAAAGAATTCACCAGACTCCTCCTGAAAGAGATCCAAAATTTAAAATTCCAAGAAATGTAGTAGCCAAATTCCAGAATTACAGACTCAAGGAGAAAATACTGCAAACAGCTAAAGAGAAACAATTCAAATATTGTGGAACTACAGTCAGGATTACACAGCACCTAGCAGCTTCTATGTTAAAAGATTGGAAGGATTGGAATTTGATATTCCATAAGGCAAAAAAGCAACCAAGGATCAACTACCCAGCAAAACTGAGCCTAATCTTTCAGGCAAGGAGATGGTCATTTAATGAAATAAGGGAATTCCAGACTTTCCTGATGAAAAAGCTAGAGCTCAATGGAAAATTTGTTCTTCAATTACAAGACTCAAGAAAGACATAAAAAGGTGAACAAGGAAAACACACTCTCTTACACACACACATGTACAAAACTTGGGATGCAATAAGAAGACACTGTTTACATCCCTATATGAAAAGCTGATACCTGTCAATATTGAAATTTATATGATTATCACTATATTTAAAAGTGATATATGTAGATAGAGGGTGTGGGTATAAATGAACTAATCTGACAATAAAAAACAACCTTATTAAGGGGTTCAAAGGGACTGTAATGGGATAAAAGGAAAGGATGAGGCAGAAAAAGGTAAATTATGCCATACAAAGAGGCACAAAAACATACCATAGTAGAGGGGAAGGAGAGAAGAAGATGAACATTATTTTCATTGGTTCTGGTTCAAGGAGGGATCGACATAGTAAATTAAGTTTAATATTCTAATGTGAAAAGATACAAAAACTCATTATAATAGAGGGAAAGGAGGGAGGGAGAGGAACACTGTATGAAATTTGCTTTCATTGGTTTGGAGTGAAAGAGGGAATAACATATTCTGAAAAGTATAAAAATCTATTGTATCCTATGGGCAGTAGGAGGGTAAGGGGGAGATAGGAAGCAGGGGATTAGAAAGGAGGGGAATAATAGTAAGGGGAAAGGGTAGGTAAAGAAGGGGGAGGGGTTCACAGGGAGGGAATACTGAGGGAGGCAGTGGTCAAAAGTAAAACCCTTAAGGAGGGGAAGGGAGAAGGAAGAAACAAAAACATAAACAGAGGAGGGAATAGGATGGAGGGAAAGGTACAGATAGTAATCATTACTGTGATTGTGAATGAGATGAACTCTCCCATAAAATGGAGGCAGAAAGGAGAATGGATTAAAAACCATAATCCTACAATATGCTGTCTACAAGAATCACATTTGAAACAAGGGGATATACACAGGGTAAACATAAAAGGCTGGAGCAGAATATTTTATGCTTCAGCTAAAGTAAAAAAAAGCAGAGGTAGCAATTCTTATCTCAGATAATGCAAAATCAACAATAGATCTAATTAAAAGAGATAAGGAAGAAAACTATATCCTGCTACAAGGCACCATCAAGAATGAAGCAATATCATTACTTAACATATATGCACCAACTGGTATAGTATCCAAATTCCTAGAGGAGACATTAAGGGAATTAGAGGAAAAAATAAATAGCAAAACTATACTAGTGGGGGACCTTAATCTCCCCCTCTCTGCACTTGATAAATCTAACCTCAAAATAAATGAAAAAGAAGTTAAGGAGGTGAATAGAATTTTAGAGAGGCTAGATATGATAGATCTCTGGAGAAAACTGAATGGGGCTAAAAAGGAATAAACCTTCTTCTCAGTGGTATATGGCACATACACAAAAATTGAGCATGTACTAGGGAATAAAAACCTAACAATTCAGGGCAGAAAGGCAGAAATATTAAATGCATCATTCTCAGACCATGATGCAATAAAATCATATGCAACAAATGGCCATGGAAAGATAGACTAAAAACTAATTGGAAACTAAGTGATCTAATCCTAAAGAATGAGTGGGTCAAACAAGAAATTATAGAAAAAAAGTCAGTAATTTCATTCAAGAGAATGACAATAATGAGACAACATACCAAAATCTGTGGGATGCATTAAAGGCAGTTCTTAGGGGAAGTTTTATATCCCTGAGTGAATACATGATTAAACTAGAGAAAAGGGAGCTCAATGAATTGGGCATGCAATTAAAAAAACCTAGAAAAAGAACAAATTCAAAATCCCCAATTTAATACTAAATTAAAAATATTGAAGACAAAAGGAGAGATTAATAAAATTGAAATTAAGAAAACTATTGAATTAATAATTAAAACCAAGATCTGGTTTTATGAAAAAAAACAACAAAATTGACAGACCTTTAGTCAATATGATAAAAAAAAAAGAAAGAAGAAAACCAAATTATGAGTATCAAAAATGAAAAGGGTGAATCTACCTCCAATGAAGAGGAAATCAAAACAATAATTAGGAATTATTTTTCCCAATTTTATGCACATAAATTTGACAATCTTAGGGAAATGGATGAATATTTACAAACATACAAGTTGCCCAGATTAACTGAAGAGGAAGTAAATTACTTAAATAATCCCATTTCAGAAAAAGAAAATGAACAAGCCATCAGTCAGCTCCCTAGGAAAAAATCTCCAGGGCCAGATGGAATCACTAGTAAATTCTATCAAACATTTAAAGAACAGTTGATTCCAATACTCTACAAACTATTTGGGAAAATTAGTGAAGAAGGAGTCATGCCAAATTCTTTTTATGACACAAATATGGTACTGATACCTAAATCAGGAAGAGATAAGACAGAGAAAGAAAATTATAGACCAATCTCCCTCATGAATATAGATGCAAAAATTCTAAATAAAATACTAGCAAAAAGACTACAGCAACTTATCTCAAGAATAATACACTTTGATCAGTAGGATTTATTCCAGGAATGCAAGGATGGTTTAATATTAGGAAAACCATCAGTATAATTGATCATATCAACAATAAAACTAGCAGAAACCACATGATCATCTCAATAGATGCAGAAAAGGCTTTTGACAAAATACAATATCCATTCCTATTAAAAACATTAGAAAGTATAGGAATAAATGGAGCCTTCCTTAAAATAATAGGTAGCATCTATTTAAAGCCATCAGCAAGTATTATATGTAATGGGGAGAAGCTAGAAGCATTTTCCATAAGATCAGGGGTGAAAGAAGGGTGTCCACTATCACCCCTCTTATTCAATCTGGTACTAGAAATGTTAGCAGTAGCAATTAGAGAAGAAAAAGAAATCAAAGGAATCAAGTTAGACAAAGAAGAGACCAAGCTATCACTCTTTGCAGATGATATGATGATATACTTAGAGAATCCTAGAGAATCAAGTAAAAAACTGCTTGAGACAATAAATAAATTTGGCAAAGTTGCAGGATATAAAATAAACCCACATAAATCCTCATCATTCCTATATATTTCCAATGAAATTCAACAGCAAGAAATAGAAAGAGAAATCCCATTTAAAGTTACTGTAGACATTATAAAATATTTGTGAATCTACCTGCCAAAACAAACCCAGGACCTGTATGATCATAACTACAAAACACTTTTCACACAAATAAAGTCAGAACTAACTAATTGGAAAAATATCAATTGCTCATGGCTGGGTTGAGCTAATATAATAAAAACGACAATTTTACCTAAATTAAATTATATATTTAGTGCCATACCAATTAATTTACCAAAAAACTACTTTATAGAGCTAGAAAAAAAAATAGTAACAAAATTCATTTGGAAGAATAAACGGTCCAGAATATCAAGGGAATTAATGAAAAGAAATGCTAGGGAAGGTGGACTAGCTTTACCAGATTTCAATCTGTACTATAAAGCAGCAGTCATCAAAACTACTTGGTACTGGCTGAGGAATAGAGGAGTGGATCAATGGAATAGATTAGGCACACAAGATTCAGAAGGCAATGACTATAGTAATGTATTGTTTGATAAACCCCCAGACCCTGGTTTTTGGGATAAGAACTCACTATTTAACAAAAACTGCTGGGAAAACTGGAATATAGTATGGCAGAAACTGGGCATAGAGCATTATCTAACACCATATACCAAAATCAAGTCTAAATGGGTTCATGATCTAGGTATAAAGGTTGATACTGTAAGCAGTCTCCTAATACAAGGAATAATTTACCTATCAGACTTGTGGAGAGGGAAAGACTTTATGACTAAACAAGAATTAGAGAACATTATAAAATGTAAAATGGATAATTTTGACTAAATGAAATTGAAAAGTTTCTGTACAAACAAAGCCTATGTAACCAAGATTAAGAGGGAGGTGGGAAATTGGGAAAGAATCTTTACAACCTATGTCTCTGACAAAGGACTCATTTCTAAAATATACAGAGAATTGAGTCAAATTTATAAGAATACAAGTCATTCCCCAATTGATAAATGGTCAAAGTATATGAACAGGCAGTTTTTAGAGAAAGAAATTAAAGCTATCTATAAGCACATGAAGAAATGCTCTAATTCATTATTGATTAGAGAAATGCAAATCAAAACAACTCTGAGGTACCATATCTCACCAGTCAGATTGGCTAAGATGATAAAACAGGAAAATGACAAATGCTGGAGAGGATGTGGGCAAACTGGAACACTAATGCATTGCTGGTGGAGTTGTGAACTGATCCAGCCTTTCTGGAGAGCAATCTGGAATTATGCCCAAAGGGCTATAAATACTTTCATACCCTTTGATCCAACAATACCACTCCTAGGGTTATATCCCAAAGAGATCATAGAAATGGGAGAAAGACCCATATGTACAAAAATGTTTATAGCAGCTCTTTTTGTGGTGGCAAAGAATTGGAAATTAAGGGGGTGTCCATCAATCGGGGAATGGCTGAACAAGTTGTGGTATATGCATGTTATGGAATACTATTGTGCTATAAGAAATGAGGAGCAGGCAGTCTTCATATTTACCTGGAGAGGCTTAAAAGAACTGATGCTGAGTGAGAAGAGTAGAACCAGGAGAAATTTGTACACAATTACAGACACAACGTATGTGTGATGACCAACTTTGATAGACTGGACTCTTCTCAGCAATGCAGTGATATAAGTCAATCCCAAAAGACTCATGATGGAGATAAAAATGTGCATCCAGAGAAAGAACTAAGTTTATATCCAGGTGGAAGCAAAATACCTGATCTTTTTCATTCTTTTATTTGGTTTTATGTCCTCTTTACCATTTTTCATTCCAGCTAGTACAATCCATCCTTATAACCTGACCAATGTATGATGTGAAAGTATTTACAGATCCTATACTTGACTATAAGCTGCCATGGGGGGGGGGAGAGGAGGGAAGGGGACAAAATGTGAAATTCAAGGAATTGTGGAATTGAATCCTGTAAACTAAAAGGAAACAAATTAATAAAAAAAAAAGAAAGGCAGAAATATTAAATGCATCATCCTCAGACCATGATGCAATTAAATCATATGCAACAAAGGGCCATGGAAAGATAGACTAAAAACTAATTGGAAACTATGCAATCTAATCCTAAAGAATGAGTGGGTCAAACAAGAAATTATAGAAAAAAATCAATAATTTCATTCAAGATAATGACAACAATGCGACAACATACCAAAATTTGTGGGATGCAGCAAAGGCAGTTCTTAGGGGAAGTTTTATATGCCTGAGTGCATACATGAATAAATTATAGAAAAGGGAGGTCAATGAATTGGGAATGCAATTGAAAAAGCTAGAAAAAGAACAAATTGAAAATACCCAATTAAATACTAAATTAGAAATAATGAAAACCAAAGAAGAGATTAATAAAATTTAAATTAAGAAAACTATTGAATTAATAAATGAAACTAAGTGTTGGATTTATGAAAAAACAGTAAAATTGATAGACCCTTGGTCAATATGATAAAAAAAGAAAGAAGAAAACCAAATTATGAGTATCAAAAATGAAAAGTGTGAATGGGCCCCCAATGAAGAGGAAATTAAAACAATAATGAGTAATTATTTTGCCAAATTGTATGCACATAAATTTGACAATATTAGTGAAATGGATGAATATTTACAAAAATATAAGTTGCCCAGATTAACTGAAGAGGGATTAAATTACTTAACCCCATCTCAGAAAAATAAATTGAACAAGCCATCAGTGAACTCCCTAGGAAAAAATCCCCAGGGCCAGATGGATTTACTAGTGAATTCTATCAAACATTGAAGAACAATTTGTTCCAATACTCTACAAACTATTTGGGAAAATTAGTGAAGGAGGAGTCCTACCAAATTCATTTTATGACACAAAAACGGTATTGATACCTAAATCAGAAAGAGATAAAATGAAGAAAATTATATACCAATTTCCCTCATGGATATAGATGCAAAATTTTAAATAAAATATTAGCAAAAAGACTTCAGCAACTTATCACAAAAATGATACACTTTGATCAGGTAGGATTTATTCCAGGAATGCAAGGATGGTTTAATATTAGGAAAGCCATCAGTATAATTGATCATATCAACAATAAAACTAGCAGAAACCACATGATGATCTCAGTAGATACAGAAAAGGCTTTTGACAAAATACAACATCCATTCCTATTGAAAACACTATAAAGTATAGGAATAAATGAAGCCTTCCTTACAATAATAGGTAGCATCTATTTAAAGCCATCAGCAACTATTTTATGTAATGGGGATAAGCTAGAAGCATTTCCAATAAGATCAGGGGTGAAACAAGGGTGTCCACTATCACCCCTCTTATTCAATCTGGTACTAGAAATGTTAACAATAGCAATTAGATAAGAAAAAGAAATCAAAGGAATCATATTAGACAAAGAGACCAAGCTTTCACTCTTTACAGATGATACGATGATATACTTATAGAATCTTAGAGAATCAAGTAAAAAACTATTTGAGACAATAAATAAATTTGGCAAAGTTGCAGGATATAAAATAAACCCACATAAATCCTCTGCATTCCTGTATATTTCTAATGAAATCCAACAGCAAGAGATAGAAAGAGGAATCCCATTTAAAGTTACTGTAGACATTATAAAATATTTGGGAATCTACCTGCCAAAACAAACCCAGGACCTATATGAATACAACTATAAAACTTTTCACACAAATAAAGTCAAATCTAACTAATTGGAAGAATATCAATTGCCCATGGCTGGGTCGAGCTAATATAATAAAAATGACAATTTTACCCAAATTAAATTACATATTTAGTGCCATACCAATCAATTTATCAAAAAATTACTTTGTAGAACTAGAAAAAATAGTAACAAAATTCATTTGGAAGAACAAAAGTTCTAGAATATCAAGGGAATTAATGAAAAGAAATGCTAGGAAAAGGGGCCTAGCTATGCCAGATTTTAATCTGCATTATAAAGCAGCAGTCATCAAAATTACTTGGTACTGGCTGAGGAATAGAGTAATGGATCAATGGAATAGACTGGGAACACGAGACTCAGCAGTCAATGATTATAGTAATCTACTTTTTGATAAATCCAAAGTCCCCAGTTTTTGGGATAAGAACTCAATATTTGACAAAAACTGCTGGGAAAACTGGAATGTAGTATGGCAGATGGGTATAGACCATTATGTAACATAACATACCAAAATCAAGTCTAAATATGTGCATGATCTAGGTATAAAGACTGATACTGTAAGCAATCTGGGAAAGCAAGGAATAGTTTACCTGTCAGATTTATGGAGAGGGGAAGACTTTATGACCAAACAAGAATTAGAAAGCATTATAAAATGCAAAATGGATAACTTTGATTACATGAAATTGAAAAGCTTCTGTACAAACAAAGCCAATGTAACCAAGATTAAGAGGGAAGTGGAAAACTGGGAAAGAATTTTTACAACCAATGTCTCTGATAAAGGCCTCATTTCTAAAATATACAGAAAATTGAGTCAAATCTATAAGAAAACAAGTCATTCCCCAACTGATAAATGGTCAAAGATATGAACAGGCAGTTTTCATAGAAAGAAATTAAAGATATCTATAAGCATAGGAAAAAATGCTTTAAATCACTATTGATTAGAGAAATGCAAATCAAAACATCTCTGAGGTACCACATCTCACCAGTCAGATTGGCTAAGATGATAAAACAGGAAAATGACAAATGCTGGAGAGGATGTGGACAAATTGGAAGACTAATACATTGCTGGTGGAGTTGTGAACTGATTCAACCATTCTGGAGAACAATCTGGAACTATGCCCAAAGGGCTATAAGTAATTTCATACCCTTTGACCCAGCTATACCAATTCTAGGGTTGTGTCCCAAAGCGATCATAACAGTGGGAGGAAGACCCATATATACAAAAATATTTATAGCAGCTTTTTTTGTGGTGGTGAAGAATTGGAAATTAAGGGGATGCCCATCAATTGGGGAATGGCTAAACAAGTTGTGATATATGAATGTAATGGAATATTATTGCGCTATAAGAAACAAGGAGCAGGTGAACTTCATATTTACCTGGAGAGGCTTATACAAACTGATGCTAAGTGAGAAGAGCAGAACCAGGAGAAATTTGTACAAAATTACAGACACAATGTATGTGTGATGACCAACTTTGATAGACCAGACTCTTCTCAGCAATGTAGTGTTATGAGTAAAGTCCAAAAGACTCATGATGGAGAGAGATGTCTACATTCAGAGAAAGAACAGAGTCTGAATGCAGATTGAAGCAAACTACTTGCTCTCTGTCTTGTTCTTGTTTGGTTTGGTTTCCTCTTTCCCATTGGTCATTCCATCTGATATAATCCTTCTTCATAACCTGACTAATATTAATGTGAAACTATTTGCAGATCCTATACTTGATTGTATGCTGCAGGGTTGGGGGGGGAGGGAGGGAGAGAAAATTTGAAACTCAAGGAATTGTGGAATTGAATACTGTAAACTAAAAGTAAACAAACAAATTAATAAAGACCAAAAAAAATTAAAAAATAAAAGAAATATGTATGTATGTGCATATATAAATATATATGTGTGTATACCCACCTGCATAAACACACACACATATTTACACATATGTGTGTATGTATATATGTATGTACATTAAAAATGGTAAGTGAGAATGGTACTGAATATGCAAATGTTGCAGCTCAGTCTGGTCCTAGAGGCTCTGCACAATCTGGCCTGTACCCACATGCTCTGCTTTGTTTTCCACTGCTCCCTAAAGTAAAACTGTTCCATTCAAGTCAGTCAATTCTTTCTCTCTCGAGTACTTCAGGCACATCCAGAGGCTGCATGGTTTAGGAGAAAGTACTGAACGTGGAGTCAGGAGATTTTTCTTAATTCTCTCTTAATTCACTTGTTTTTCTTTATGTAGCCCAATATTTCATTTGTTGTTTGACTGTCACATTTCAGTATTAAGTCATATTTAATTCATATTGCTCAAAAACCTTCAGGTCTATTTCAGAAAACCCACCTCATTCAACTTGTACACATGAAGTTGACTTTTGGAACCTAAGTATAAGACTTTACATTTGTCCCTACTGAATTGGATCTTATTACAATTAGTCCCATTCTCTAGCCTTTCAAAACCATTTTGGGTTCTTGGACTGGCACTCAGTGTGTTAACTAACCGTGCTTTCTTTATGTGATCGGAACACTTGATAAAAATGTTAACTTTGTCTATATCCATGTCATCATGGACAGGGAAGAGAAGAAGGGTATTATGGATTGACTTTTTTTGTATGTCATTGGCTCCATAGCCTTCTATCTTCACATGCTTCCATTTGCTTGTTGGTGAATTATATCTATTTTCTGGGATCTTTATTCCCAAACATTTTTTAAAGTCTTGAACTGAGGTATACTCCTCTGCACAGTAAGGTAGACAGGTACCTCAGGGGATAGCATGCTTGGCCTGGAATCAGTAAAGTATTAGTTCAAATCTAGCCTTATACACTTACCTAGTTGTATGGCCTTGGGCAAGTCACTTAATCACTGTTTGTCTTAGTTTTTTTTTTTCACATATATAAAATGTGGATAATAATAGCACCTAACTACCAGGGTTGTTGTGAGAATCAAATAAGGTAATATTTGTAAAGCACTCAACATAGTGTCTGGCATATATATAATAGGTATTTTGTAAATTTAGCTAACATCATCATCATTGTCATCATCATTATTATTATAATTTCCTTGTCATCCCATTACCTCACCAATAATATCCAAGTCAACATTAAGGGAATATGAGTAGACTGTCCTAGATCTCATCTCAGGCCATGGGTTTCCTTGGAATTCTGAGTAGTCTTCCAGACAAGCAGGCAGATCCCATTGATAAATATTGTTTATCAGCATATGTTCAAGTTCTGGGACACTACATTAAGGAAATGATGTCAGATTGATACCAAATCATTAGGTTACAAACTATTTTCAGGATGTTTTTCTCCTCTTAAAAAGAAATCTGTCTCTTCGCAATTTCTACTAATATCATCTTCTTTTGCCATCTGAGTCCAACAAATCCAATCCCTCATTTGCATGACAGACTTTCAAATGCCTAAACACATTTGTGAAGTTCTGTCCCACTCTAGCCCATTCCAATTCTTCTTTCTTCCATTTAGGCATCTCCTATTCCCTTAATCTAATTTTGCATGGCAGGGATTTCAGGCTTTTCATCATCTTGATTGACCTCCTCTGAGCATGTTCCATTTTGTCCAAGTCCTTCCTAAAATGTGGTGTCCAGAACTGAGCACAATTTTCCAGATGAGGTATGACTAGAGTCAAGTAAAGCAGGACAATTGTCACTCTCGTTCTGGACTTCCTGCCGATCTTAATGCAGTCTAAGATTTTGTTGGGGTTTTTGTTGTTCCTGTTTGTTTGCTTTGACTTTCAGCATCATGCTGTTAAGAGTATAGTCCACACACACAATTATTTATTTTCACATAATTGTTGTCGAGTGGCATTTCTCCATCTTTTAGTAGTATTTTGTAAACCCAATTTTTGGACTCTGTTCTTATCACTGATAAATTTCACCTCATTAAATTAGACCAAACATTCTAGCCTGTCTAGATTTTTTTTTTGGATCTTTATAACATCATCTAATATGTTAAATATCAAATCAATAAGTCAAGTAAAACATCCTTTTCAACTTTGGGGCATCCAAAAATTTGATAAATTTTCCATCTATACTTTCTTTGAAATCATCATTTAAAATGTTGAAGAGCATGGGACCAAGGATATGTTTCTGTAGCACTCCACTAAAGACCTCCCTCCATACTCATGTCCCTTAATTCTTATTCCCATATCTCTCATTGTTTGCTGCTGTCATTTGACGGTTTTATTTCTTGCCTTGCTTTGTTACTTTTCACTTAATGTCTGTTAATTTCATCTTGACCACTAGATTATCAGATCCACGATGGCAGGCTCTGTGTCTCATTCTTTCTTGTATTCATTTCAATGGGCTTACCAATTAAGTGCTTGCTAAGTGCCTGAGCAAATTTCATATAGGCAGAAGCTCTAATTTTGCACATAACAGGTCTGGGTCTGCTGTCAGTGTCATTTATTGGGCAGAAGCTTGTTCTCTATAAGCATGTCATTCCATTTTTAAGGGTCACCAACATTCCTAGTGGTCATATAGATAAAACATCCTGTTAAGATATTCCAAACAATTCTATTTAGTGCCACACGAATAGTGCCTGAAGGATTCTTGAACCAAAAACAACATTTAGAACTTTAGTGGAAAACTATAGGGTCAAGATTTTATTCTATGAGCAAAGCAATTGAAAAGAGAAATAAGTTAAATAGCAAGAATAAACGGAAAATTGTCCCATATGCATTAGTAGTTTATATGCCTCCTGTTAGATCCAGTGCAATTTTCATTTCTTAAAAACCCCTTTTGCCCTCTAGGGATTTTACTGGTAAATCCAGGTGCATCTACTACAATAATAATAATTTAACTCTGCATTTGCTGAGCATTGTAAAGGGAAGAAGGGTAACATAAAGCAACAAATAATCCCCCTTGTTTTCAAAGAACTGTAATCAAAAGAACTCATAATGGGAGGAGAGGTAATCTAAGTCAACCTTCTAATTTTACAGATAAGGAAACTAAGATACAAGAAGGTAAAACACTTGTCCAAGGGCAAACAACTAGTTTGTTTCAGAACTGAAAGAGGTGACTATGAGCAGTAAGTCACATGGTACAGTACAAAGAAACAAACATAGGGATCATAGACTTAGAAGAAACACTGAAGGTCCTCAGTCCACCACCCCCCTTTTTTAATTAATGAGGAAACAGGCTCAGCGCATTAAAGTACTTGCCACAAATCAGACAGGTTGGATCATAGTCGTTGTTTTTCTAAAAAGAACCACAGCTGCCATTTAATCCAACTCTTCCATTTTTCAAAAGAGGAACAAAAGCTCAGAAAAGTCTAGTGACACCCACGGTCACACAGATAGTTAAATGACAGAGGTGAGATTTCAATTCAGATCCTCTAACTCCAAAGTCATTGTGCTGTTCTTCCTTTGATAGCAAGTAAAAGAGGAGAAATCTGAACCAAGATTTCAGGAATGAGTTGGAACCAACTCAAATGAGCTCCAGAGAGTGTACTATTAAGTATTCAATGGCAGCATTTACACCTCTAAAATCAATAAATGCCACAAATCAGGGCTTGACTCATTGTTCTGTTGATTGTCTAGACTTAAGAAATTGATAGAAAAATGTCAATAATGCAGATTAAACGTAAAAGTGTGTCCTATATACATTTTTTTTTCAGAAGGCTGGTTGTTAAATATTTACTAATATACCGCTGACCAAGATTCTTTGATTTTGAAAACAACACATTGTATAATTATCCCTCTGCCACTTTCTGCCTTAATATCTTTGATAAATAGTTTGGCCTTCCTGGTCCTTGGTTTTCTCAGCTCTAAAATGACTGGGTTGATCAGAGCTTCTTAAACTTTTTTTCCACTTGTGACCCCTTTCCAAGTTTGGGCAGTTTTTGTTAGGGTTGCATGGCCTGAGGGCATGCAAATTACATGTGTTCTGAACCAAGGCTAAAACTTGGGCAAATGGTGCCAAGAAAGACCTCAGATTGATTACAAGTTTGATTTTCAATTAATTTGGGGCCACTGTGCATTCAGAAACCTTTTACTGTTACCAAATTTTTCACAACCCACAGTTTAAGAAGTCCTGAGTCTTAGATGATGACTAGGGACATTGCCTCCTCTAAACCCTATGCCCTAGAGTTCTATATTAGTGTTCTTACTTTTTATAGATCACTTCATCTCTGTTGAGAGGACTTAAAACCATTTCAATGATTATTTCACATTTTCTCAACTTCAGTTAATGCTGGTCAGCAAACCATCCCATTTTCTCATTTCTGCATATCATCTACCCAGGCAAACTATTCCAACTTAATTTTTTCTTTCCTTTTAGTCATCCACCAGGACACCTTCCCAACTTTGGATTCAATGTTCATCATGATAGGTAGTTTAAAAGACATCTGAAGATCCATAGATTGGTAGACAGATCTATTTTTTTCTCCCAAGTCTTGGAACCTGTGATCACAGATTTATGGAATTAGATATGGAAGAGAGCTTGAAGGTAATTTAGTCCAACAACTAAGGCCCAGGGTAGTGAAATGGCCACCAAAGTCATATAGGTAGTGACAAAGTTGTTAGTCAAACTCAGCTCCTCTAACTCAAAACACATCATGCATTTGTACCTAACCTTTGCTAATCTTACAGGGGAAAGCAATAGTTGAAAAACATTTTGAGTATCATTTCTCTGATTATTTGTAATTTTGAACATTTTTCAAAGTGGTTGACAATTTGCTTTCTTCTTTTGAATACTATATATATCATTTCACCTTTAACTATAAGGGAATGGCTCTTACTGTTATATATTTGTGACAATTCCCTACAGATTTTTGAAGTCATATTATTTTTCAGAGTGTTTTAAGGCAAGGATTTTTTTTCCTGACTATATCTTTTTTTTCTTAATCTGTGTGTAGTCTTTTTATTTGGGCAATTTTTTCTCTAAGATTGTAATAATGTATTTTGTCTTAAAATATTCTCTATAGCGTTGGTTCTCAAGCTTCTTGGTTTTAGGACCCCTTTACTCTTTTAAAAATATATGTGTCCCCCCTTAAAGAGTTTTTATTAATTAAGTTACCATATCATAATGTTATGGTAACCAATTATAGTATTGCTATGAAAATACCTTAAGGCCCATTCTAATGGAGCGTTGAAAACCCCTAATAGTCACCAGACCACACTTTGAGAACTACTGTTTTATAGTATGGCTAGTTGAGAGCTATTTCTCAACCCCAATAACTTCTCCTGCTCATAGAGCCCTCCCATTTGTGTGACAAAGAGATATACTTAAGCAAAATAAACCAGCACACACACTCTCAATTACCTTCTCCCAAATATAAAAACTAAGCTATAATCTCATGCAAATTTCCACACCTATTGCAGATGGGAATGAGACTTAAAGAACACTTTCTCTTGTCTTAAACATCTCCCATATTCATTAATCTAATTTCATATGAGGTCAGCCAGTGAATGCAGTAATTCTCCACATTCCCTCCCCTGCCACACACAAAAAATGTCTTTACAATTAGTTCATTTTATAGTCTGGAAACCTGGTTGTTGTAAGGTTCTTTCCTCCTAGAGATTTCTTCTGCCTTTATTTCTTTCAGTCAGTAAGTCAACAAGCATTTCCTAAGTGCCTACTATGTGTCAGACTCTTCACTAAGTACAAGGGATGCAAAAAGAGGAAAAAGTAGTCCCTGTCATCAAAGATATCACAGTCTAATGAGAGATTCAACAAACAAACACACATGTATAAACAAGCTAAATAGAAATGAAATTAGGAAATATTTAAAATTATTATAAAGATGGGAAATAAAAAGAGAGAAGGCACTAGAATTTAGAGCGGTTGGGAAAGGCTTCTTGTATAAGATAGGAATTAAGTTAGGACTTATAAGGAAGCCAGGAAAGGTAGAAGGTAGAGTTGAGGAGGGCAAGCATTCTAGGCATGGAAGATAGCATTCTTTCAAACCATAATATTTATTCAATCCTCCACAAAGTCCTCCTCTAATGATTCCATATGGTAAGGATGTGACCCTGGGATCTCAAAGGCTTCCCTAACAGGCCATAAGCTGTGAGAGGTCTGACAAACCTGGTAAATCTTTTTGAGTTCAATGCTGCCAACAGATTGAATGCTTTCTGAAAACAATGTCTAGCAAAGAGACTCATTTACCAATACATTGACAAATTGATGAAATTGTTGGTCATGACAACAGATCAAACAAAGAAAAGCACAAAATGGTTCTGAAGCCAGTGCTAAAAGGAGGTTTAACAAAATTTCACATGAGGTATTACAAGGCCAAGGGCAGCTAGGTGATGCAATTGATAGAACGCCAGACTTGGAGTCAGGAAGACTCATCCTCCTGAGTTCAAATCTGGCATCAGATATTTACTAGCTGTAGACCCTGAGCAAATTACTTAACCCTATTTTCCTCAGTTTCCTCATCTGTAAAATGAGCTGGAGAAGGACATGGCAAACCACTCCAGTATCTCTGCCAAGAAAACCCCAAATGGGGTCACAAAGAGTCAGACATGAATGAAATATGACTCAACCAAGTTACAAGACAGGACATACTCTGCATACTCAGCACCAGGTCTTCAATCCTTAGTTCTCTCATTGTCTCTCTCTGAACAACGATTTACTCTGAACAAAGGTAATTGTAACTTAATGGAAATAAGTCTCTCCCAAGTTCTAGTTGATGCTACAAAAAAGAGGGTGGATTTGGTCTTCACCTGCAGCCAAAATAGCAAGAGATATCATTTTCTGGAAGAGTTCATCATTCCTATTGTAAATATTTGCAAATAGACCATCCTGAAAATAATTTTAACCTGTTTCAACATCTATTTTAGAATATGAAAAGGAAGAGAAATTCTACAAAGACCACAGTAAAGTCATCCAAATTAAGTCATCATCTAATTTCATGCTTCATTGCACTTATAAAAGTATAAACATCTATATGTATGCATATACACATATATACATGCATGCTTATGTGTGTGTGTATATATATATATATGAAGATCTATATTAAAGGCAACAAAATTATGAAGGCATGCAGTTCTTTATTTTTTCATTAGCATAGGGAACTTCTGGTTTAGTAGGTAAACACCTGTCCTCCAATTTATGGTCTTAGAGAGTTGCTTGGCAACCTGTGTATGTCAGACAGAGGACTTGAATCTAGTTATTTCTGATGCTGAGGTTGGTCTTTTATCCACAATTTTCTCCATTTTCATCCACTTCTTTTTTAAAATGCCAGAAAAAAACAAATATTTGCCGATTTTTCAATCTATTATATAGAAGTGTATACAAACATCTACTTTCCCTTCTCCATATAATTTAATGAAAATTATCTACACGCACATCAAAGTCATGCTCATTATGGGTATTAATAGGAAACAAATAGCCAATTCTCCATTGGTTTCCTTGCAACAGATAGTTCAAAGATATTCCCCACTCTTCCAACGACCCTAGAACAATTGGCTGACCATCGCTGGTGAAAACATGGCAGGATGAGCACAACTGCTGCATGCGGTGGGAAAACATGAATGGGTTACAGCCCCTATAACTGGAAAGAATGTCTACATCAATGCTATCACAGATTTGTGTATTCCTTTACTGTATTGGGTTCTAGGTGGCAAAGTGGATAGAGCTCTGGTCTAGAGTCAGGGAAACCTGAGTTCCATATGGATCCAAATACTTACTAACTGTGTGACACTAGGCAAGTCACTTAAGCTCTATCTCCGTTTCTTAATCTATAAAATACAGATAACAACACCTGCCTCCCAGACTTGTTGATCAAATGATGATCAAATCAGGTTTGAGGATCAAATGAGATATTTGTGGAGACCCTAACACAGTACCTGGCATAGAGCAGGCACTTAGCAAATGCTTGTTTCCATAGGTCTTCTTAGTTATTTCTTCAATCCATCTTTTGGGCTTTTTTTCCAGATTTTACAAGTGAAGAATTATACGTTTACTCCTATCTTCTTTTGCAGTTGTCTTTTTACTGTTTGGCACTTTTGTTGTTCTTTTAAGGTGATAAATTGAGGAGGATGGCTTTGTTGGTGATGGGCATTCATCACTCAACTCTCTTGATGTATCTCCAATTCACTCCTGCGTACAATGGGTATAAAAATGCTTTGTTGTTCTGTGCTACTTTCTCAGACAGTTAGAAGCCCTGTCTGTTGGTCTTTATTTCTCTGCTTGTATTTTCTCTATTTTCTTTGTTTGGATTTTCTTTAAAGTTCAGGGTGCTGACTTTTCTCCTGAGCTAATGAATGTAATTTCAAAAGACTGTGGAACCCTTGAATGGCTATCTTTCCTAGTAGGGCAAACCTAAGAACCTTTGTTAGCAGGCACCCTAGGTATACCAGTGTGGTTGCCACTACAAAAACTCAATTTATTTCAATTCATCAAAAACTTACTGAAAACCTACTATGTTAAATGCTACCAATTTTCAGAAAAGAGAGAGATCCAAGTGAACCTTTGCAGAAGCAGAAGGCCTTATGGAGAAAGTGGGACTTGAGTTGGAAGCTAAAAGATGAAGAGAATTTCAAGGAATGAACATAGCATGAGCAAAGGCAGAATTGGAAAGGAACCAGAAGGGACAGCAATAAGACACAAACCCAGATTTAGCTGAGGATTCTTGCAGGGCAGTAGTGGGCAGTGAGGTTGGAGAGTTACGATGGATGCTCATTTTGGAGTGCCTTGAATGTTGGAAATTAAAAGTAAGGCACTTGCCTTGGAAGCAGTAGGGCAGGAATACTGGAGGTATCTGACTCATGGAGGGACATGATAGAGTCACAGTTTTTAGGATGATTCCTCAGTATGTATTAGATGGATTGGAGGGAGAAAGACTGAGTTAGGTGGCTATTTCAATAGCCAGGCTGGAAATGAGGAGGACCTAGACTAGGGTTAAGGCTGATAGAAATGAAATTGAAGGGGTGTTCAGATATACATGTTTGAATAGAAGACAATGCTCATCAATTAAGGAATGACAGACTAAATTATGGTAAATAAATGGGATGAAGTATTACTTTGCCATAAGAAATAAGGAAATCAGTGATTTCAAAACTTAGAAAAACTTCTGTTAACTGAGGCAGAATGAAATGAGCTAAACTGATGAAACAAATTATATTTTACCATCAATGTTATAAAAATAAATAATTCTGAGGACAGAGAAGTTGATAAAGAAGGAAACGAGCAGAACTAGGAGAAAAAAATGTATAATTACAACACTGAAAAAACAAACAATTTTGAAAGATGTAAAAATTCTGATCAATACAATGACCATCCATAATTCAAGATGATCAATGATGAAACACAATGTCTATTACAGAAAAGTGATGGATTTAGATTGCAGAATGAGGCATATATAAACACACACCTGTTCATATATGTTTTGTAAGTATATACATATATATATGTTTTATACACACTTAAATGTATATGTATTTTTTGTCTATATACACATATACATATACATACCTCTGTGTGTGTGCATGTGTGTATGTGTGTGTTTGTGTGTGTATGTGTATCTTGGATACCAGAAAGAAAAGAAAGGACACAAAGGTGATTGTGAGAATTTGAACCAGTATGAGTGGAAGTTTAGTGCTACAAATGGCAGAAAAATAAGAAATTCCTTTTTTCCCTTTCCAATATCATATCTCCCAAATTCTAAAAATTTAAATAAGGAATTTTTCCACCACTAACCTTTATCTAACAAACTGAAAGCATATTATAATTTTAATCCTCTTTTTAAAAAACATGATATTATTTTTATTAGTAGGATAAAAAGTAGAGTCTAAGCCTCTAATTTCATTGATTTAGGGAATTAACATATGAGGAAATTACTTCCACTATGCAGGCCACGATACCTCTGCAGTTCAATGACCTAGAACTTGGAGAACTTGAGCATTATGGCCAAGATTCCACAGTGAGGATGTGCCAGAGGTGATACTTGAACCAAAGTCTTTCTGGCTCTGAGGCGACTTCACTATCCATTATGCCACATTATACCTCATTTTATTTCTATCATGTATTTTTTCTCTCATAATTATTTCTGGATATCTCTCTTCCATCTACCCTATATCTGGCAAACCATCCCTGGTAACAAAGATTAAAAAAAGACAGAGAAAGGAATGAATCATCAAAAATAGCTAACACATTGACCGTCTCTGAAAGTATATACAACATTCCACATCCATCATCCTTCACCTTTACAATGAAGGAAAAGAAGTACATTTTCACAATTCTTCTTCAGGGTCAAGCTGGATCATTATAATCTTCCATATTCCTTTTTCCCCCATTCACATTGTTGTAGGCATTGTCTCTATTGTTTTTCTAGGTTGGCAAAACAACAACAATAACAAAAACCCAACTCTTTTTTTAAGTGAAGGGAAAAACTCTAAACTCAAAAAAAAAAACTACCAAGAGGGACTACTTCCATCTAAAATTGAAATAATATATTTTATCCTAAAATATTCCTGCTGACATTCCATTTCCATATAGGATGCATATATTCTGTGTGTGACGTGTGTCATGAAGCCTTAGAAACTGAGCTCCAAGAGGCCTAGCCTGTATTGTTCACAAATTCTGTGCAGGAAGCATTGTCAGCCCCAACATGAAATATGGGCATTTATGGTCTTCAAATATGAGAATTATCAGTACAGTGAGTTAGATCCTACACAAGCACCAGTTTGTTGTTGTTGCTTTCTTTTATCATGATGCCCTTTGCTTAAATTCTACTTGCTAGGGGAAGGAGAGATTTTTTTAATGAAACTCTATCAGTTTTTAAAAACGGATTTGCAAAAATTTGTAGATACATACTTAACCATTCATTGTACCTTCACAGGCAGCTAAATAGCATGATGGATAGAGCACTGGACTTGGAGTCAGGAAGGCTAGGTTTTCAATCCTGCTTCTTACCAGACACAACAACTCTGTGACCCTGGACAAATCACTTAACCTCTCACAGCCTCAGTTTCCCCATCTTTAAAATGTGAATAACATGGGGTGGCTAGTGATGTAGTGAATAGGGCACTGGCCTTGGAGTCAGGTGCACCTGAGTTCAAATCCTACCTCAGACTCTTAACACTGGCTGTGTGACCTTGGGCAAGTCACTTAATCCCATTTGCCTTGCCTTCCCCCCTCCAAAAAAAATAGCTCATTGTATTATTTTAATGTGAATAACAATAGCACCAATTTCACAAAGTTGTTGGGAGGACCAAAAATGATAACATAAAAGCCCTTTGCCAACCTTAAAGTGTTACTAATCAAATGCTAGCTATTGGGTGGCTAGGTGGCACAGTGAATAGACCACCTGCTCTGAATTGGGAGGACCTGAGTTAAAATATGGCCTCAGACACTTAACACACACACACACACACACACACACACACACAAACACAAAAACTAGCCGTGTGACCTTGGGCAAGTCACTTAACCCCAATTGCCCTCCAAAAAAAAAAAAGAGAAAAAAATGTTAGCTATTATTGTGTTAACTATTTATGAACATAATTACAGAGAGGCAGGGATGAATAGAGGCTGTCCAGCTAGTCTTGTAGTCAGGAAAACTAAGGCTCAGATCCTGTTTCTCACACATAATAAGTACATGATGAGTTGTGAGTGTTCCCAAACCATACTCTAAAGTACCAAGTTACAGTAGAGTTGCAACTGGGAAAGTTTTCCCTACAACTCACTCCTCATGACAATGAAATCATGTGACCAAAACTATTTGTTTTTGAAAGAAATAAACTAGCTCCCCAAAAAGTCCCTATAGTATTCAGAAAGTCACAAAAGAAATTCATCCTGGGATACTTGGGAATACATTTTCTAGAGCAATGAGCTAAAAGTAAAATTCTATTTGGGGATGTTGATTTTAACCTGAACCACTAATAAATACAGGGCAACAGAGAGGTGCAAAGAGGACATGAGCAATCAGCACTATATGGCTGTCAAGGAATGCTGAAGAACAGGAGTAAAGACATTAGCTATATGTTGTATGATAGGAAGAGAAGATGGGCAGCTCATGTTGAAAAGGCAGGGGATGACAAATGGCAGCAAAGATACTCCAGTGATGCTCACAGAAGGTCAGAAGAAAGTGAATTTGGATTCTCTCACATGGAGTGGACCCCATGTGATGAACTTTTAGGGGCATAATGGACAAGAGTCACATAGGATGGAGTGCAAGCTGCATCTTGGGAGGAAGCTCCCAAATCATTGAGATCCCTGATCTCTTTGAATTTTTGAATATCTCTATGAAACGGGCATTTAATTATCAAAATTATTTTCAAGTCATAGGAATTGTCAGGTATGAAATGAAAGGGGTATCAACCTTGATGATATCAATATTCTCTTCCAACTATTAATCTACAATCAGTCAGCCAATTGTCTAGCAGTCAATTACCATTTGGTAAAAGCATACCACGTACCATACACTGCTAAGCACTAGAGACTCAATGAAAAAAAGAAAAACTGATCTTGTTTTCAAGAAAGCTGTAGTCTAATGAGGGAGATGAATGTAGCAACTATGTAAAAATGAAATATATGAGGGAAAACATGGAGATAATCTCATAGGAGAGGCACTAAGAGTAAGAAAGATTGTGAAAAGTTTCTTGGAGAAGGTGGGATGTTAGAAGGTGGGACTTGAAGGAAGCTAGGGAAGTCAGAAGGTAGAAATGAAGAGAGAGCATCATAGGCATGGATGACAGCCAAAGAAAATGACTGAAGCAAAGACATGGAGTGCTTTGTTCTTGGAAAAGCAAAGAAGCCTGTGCTATCAGAACCAAGAAGGATGAGGGGTGAGGAAAGGCCATTAGATTTGTCAATGGAGAGATCACTGGTAACTTTGGAGAAAGCAGTTTAAATTGAATTTAATTAGAAGCCAGACTATAGGAAGTGAAGAGAATGAGAAGAAACAAAGTGAATGAACAGATAGAAGCCAGTTTTCTCAAGGAGTTTAGCCACAAAAGAGAAAAAAGATATGGAATGATGGTTAGCAAGGTTGGATGGATCAAGTGAGGATTTTTCGAGACTGGGGAAGATATGACCATGTTTGTAATCAGGAGGTTGCAGCCAGTAGGGAGGAAGATTGAAGATAATAGGGTATTCTGCTGGACAATATAGACTGAAAAGAGATCTTATGTACATAGAGAGCAGTTTGTCTTGACAAGGAAAAGGGATGCCTCTTCATGAAAGATATGAGTGAATGAGGAGAGTGTGGTGGAAACCATAGAGGAGCTATGTAAAATGACAGGGGGGCGGGGGGAGAGAAATCTGGTTAATGGCCTGATATTTTTTTCAGTGCAATAGGAAGCAAGGTTCTCACATGAAAGTGTGGGCAGAAGGGGATGTTTGAAAAGGGATGAGAAGGTTTGGAAGAGCCACTGTGGTAAGTGGGATAATAAATCAGTTAGAAATGTACAAAAGGACTGCCTTGATGTAGTGAGGGCCCTGATAACGTAAATAAAATTTTAATGTTCCAATGAGAACAATTACATGATTTTCTCCAACTTTGTTCATCAGGATGTATGTAGGAACAAAAGTGATGGTGGGACTAATTCACAACTAAAGATACACAGACCTTGAGAGAAGAGGATGGTATAGAGTTGAAGTGGTTCAAGAAGGGGAAGGAGGGAGAATCTTGAGGTGATGGCATAGGGAAAGACTAAAGGGTAAAGGGCTTGGGGGTCATAGTGAAGACACAAAGAAAAGCCCCTATATGCACTAAAGTATTTATAGCAACAGTTTTTGTGGTTGAAAAGAAATGGAAATAAAATAAATGCTTAGGGGCGACCAGGTGGCTCAGCGAGTAAAAGCACTGGCTCCAGTGTTGGGATGACCTGGGGATCAAATCCGGGCTCAGATATTCAGCACCACACCCAGAAATAACTGGCCGTGTAATCTTGAGCAAGTTACTTAAACCCGATTGCTTAAAAAAAAAATAAAGTATATGTTCATCTGCTGGTGCTCAACAAATAGTAGTAAGTGAAATGTTTTGGAATATTAAAGCAATGTGCAAAACAATGACTCCAATGAAGTCAGAGTATGGGAATACTTTTATGAAGTGAAGTAAAGTAAAACAAAAAGATCCAGGAAAACTATATCAAATTGACAAAAACAACATTAATTAAAGGAAGAAAAACCCTCTATGCTTCATACCTGGACAAATTCAATAGCCTACTTGTAGCTCTACAGCTCTCAAAATCGCTCTCCAATCCATCCTCCATTCAGTCACCAAAGTGATTTTCCTAAAGCACAGGTTTGATTACGTCACACGCACATGTGCGCGCGCGCGCGCGCACACACACACACACACACACACACACACACACACACACTCAGTTTAAGTCCTCTGGCTCCCTATTACCTCCATGGTCAAATACAAAATCCTCTTTTTTGCCATTCAAAGATCTTCATAACCTATCCACCTCCCTCACCTTCCCGGTCTCCTTATACCTTGCTCCCAGTCAAGTACTATTGGATCCTGGCCTCACTGCTGTTCCTCAAAGAAGACACTCCATCTCTCAGCTCTGGGAATTTTCTCTGGCTTTGCCCCATGCCTGGAATATTCCCCCTTCTCATTTCTACCTACTACCTTTCCCATTTTCCAGAAACTCACAACTAAAATCCCATCTGTGATACAAAGTCTTTCCAAATGCCTCTTTAATTCTAATGCCTTCCCTCTCATTTATTTCATGTTATTTTTCATGTATCTTGTTTGAACACATGTATTAGCTTGTTGTCTTCTCCCTTGTCTTGAGCTCACTGAGAGTAAAGATTGTCTTTGCTTCTTTTTGTATTCCCAATGTTTAGCACAATGCCTACATAGCAGGTGCTTCATTCATCTTGATTTACTAAATAAGACTGAAAAGGAAAAAAAAGAAACTGAATGTTGGAGAGCTATAGCCACCAAGAATACCCCAAAGAAGCAATTATTATATGTGCCTCTTTCCCTTTTCAAGAGTGGTAGAGGGAAGTAAGGAAGGAAGGAAAGAAGGAATTGGTATGACACATTTAGATGGTAAGATTAGACAGAAAAGTTGACAGAAAAGTCAAGAGAACTTGTGTTTGTGCACATGCAACCAAGGCTGATATTACCAAAAGATGTGATATACAACATACATTAAATTCTATCATTTTACCCACACAAAAACAAGAGTTAATATGTCTATATACTTCTTTCACCCAGGACCCACCAACCTCACATTTATACACTGATTTAAGTAATAAAGTAGTTTCACATACACTACCACATTTGAATCTCCCAATAATACTGTGAAACAGGAAAATTTATTATTATTATTGTTATTATTAATCAGAACACTGAATATAAAATAAAAAATGTAAGTTCAAATCCAGTCTCAGGATTTTACTAGCTGTGTGATTCTGAGCAAGTCATTTAATTTCTGCCTGCTTCGTTTCTTAATCTATAAAATGGGGATAATAGTAGCATTTACCTTCTACAGTTGTCACGAAGAGTAAATGAAATATCTGTGAAGTGCTTTGCAAATCTTAATAACTATATAAATGCCAGCTATTATTATTCTGCTAGTTGTCATTGCCCCCAATTTGTAGATAACATCCATCTTGGTATATCATGTAGCTAGTTTCACAAAGCCCAGTCCAGGTTCTAACAAAATGGAAAAGTTTTAAGTAGGATCATGCTGAGGGATATTACCAACTGCCCAAGTGCCAGCCTAGAGAAGTCCAAAGATGCTAAGAACCAACTAGCTGGCAGCTAGGATGTATATTCTTTGGCCAGAGTGGCACATGAAGTAGATAAAAAATTCCAGAAGGCCTGCAGATCTCCTATACCCCTTTTGCTCATACACTGACAATGGTAGGATGGTGGGAGAGGGGATAATGGATGCTCAATATCATAGTTTTTAGACTGTCTGTAAACATTCATTTACCCATTGTTCCACTTAACGTGGAATCTTTGTTCAACAGCTAACAAATCGCTACACTGCTGGAGAAAACTGAAGCACATCAACACTGACATTTTCAGTATAAATGACACCAAAAGACAGAAAGAAGTCGCAATTTCCCAGAACAATGGCTCCCAGGTTCTCCTCAGAGAGACACATAAAGGAGCTGGCCAAGCTTTTTAGTGCTCGTGATGAGAGTAAATAAACAGAACTCCAAGAAGAGAATTGCTATTCAGATGCTGGCATTGACTAGAAGGGAAGAGGACACAGAGACATATTACAAAGAATGTGGAAAGATCCTCCAAACTAAGGGAAAACATGCCTTAATATCCAGGGACTCAAATGTGAAGATAAGCACAGGAAAGGGCAGTGAAAAATATTTTGGAAAACAAAATTCCAGATTAAGAAATTAAAGAAAAGTTTCTAGATTATTCCAAAGATTCACATCTTTAGCTCATGTTTTTTTTAAGGAGAGATTCAAAAGTCACTGGATATGGTGACAATTAAACAATATCAAACAATCGCGCTCCTCCCTCCCCCCAAAACCACCAAAGAATAACTGAATATATCCTGAAGGACATGAAACAATTGCTTATCAAAATGAGAGCTTCCACTTAGATCCCCACTAGAGCATAGATTGATCAGAATGAAGGTGATAGAGACATAGAAATAGATATAGAGATATATATCTCTATGTGTGTATATAGATATGTATATGTGTGTATACATACATTTGTGTATATATGTATATGAATGTATAGTTTATATTTATATGTGTATACATACCATTGTATATATAGCATTGTTTATATATAATATGTCATATATTGTTATATTCTGTTATAATGTATTATATCCTATAATAATCTAGTATAATAATTTGATATGTATCTATATGTGTACATGTGACTATACCTTGATTTGTTAGCAATTGGGCAAAGATACAGATATAGACATATATGTAAATATAAAATGCATTTATATATACAGAGATCTACATGTGTGCATGCATGTATGTGTGTACGCATGCACATATGTAACAGAGTGTCCAAAAAATCTTAGTTCAGTTCAAATTTTAAAGGATTAAAACAGAACTAAGGTTTGGGGGCACCAAGTACATGGATGTATACATGTACATGCATATAAACATATCCATGTACATATATTATGTGTGCACACACGTGAGAATGCACATATATATATATATATATATATGAAGAAGAATAAAACTGTTGACTGAAAATTAGGTGGGAATGTCAGGGAAGGAAATC
This sequence comes from Petaurus breviceps papuanus, assembly GCF_028583685.1. Classification (NCBI taxonomy): domain Eukaryota; kingdom Metazoa; phylum Chordata; class Mammalia; order Diprotodontia; family Petauridae; genus Petaurus; species Petaurus breviceps. The sequence goes on from NW_027185876.1 coordinate 16,918,970, forward strand.
AATCAAAAAACATGTATTAAGTGACCACTGTATGCCAGACCCTTCACAAGGAATTAGTGATACAAAAACAAATATTAGATATTAAAATTAAACAACAATTAAACCCTCAAAGAATTTACAGTCTAACAAAAGAAGACAAAATGTTCAGTTGTATGTAAAAAGATATTTTAAAATGACAATGTTTACAAGAAGGCCCTAGAACTATGAGAAATGGGAAAGGTTTCATGTAGGAGAGCAGTACATCCAGTAATTCTCAGAGGCAACCATGAAGTATTCCTTGAATGGTGTAGGGGATGCAGAGACATGGAGAGAGGAGAGAAAGTAATAGAAAGGTATGATTTGATGGAACCTAGGGACCAGACAAAGGAAAGAGAAATATCAGGATCAGAGAGACCCAGGAAAAGTCATGGTAGAAGCTCCCAACTATACCCACAAATTTGTCTTTTGTTACTACAGCCAGACATGACATTGTAAGGAATTTCTGGTTAAGAAGACAACCATAACTCCTCTTCTTTCTGTTTTTAGCTTGTTACAAGATTGCATTATGATAAATGGTGGTGGGAGGGTCAGGGCAAGGATGGTACTTTAGGAGCTAAAACCTGAAGTTGGTGCAGATTTTCTATGGGTCCTAGGCAAGAAAGCCACAGCTGATACAGGCTTGTCTTCACTCACTTCAACTCAGTTTCTCATCGCTTTCTGATTCCTTCTGATTCTACTTTAATAGGAAATGGAGCTTCACAAGGCTAAGTTTCCCAGATATTAACTACATATTGCACGTTTCCCAAATGCTGCTATTGTAGCATTTTGCAAATGAAGATGAACGCAGATAACAATGTGGAAAAGTGTATAATGTGAGCTTTTCCAGAATGTCCAAGTCCTTTCCTCCATGGAACCACTTGAAGTGTTTTGTGCAAGTAGATGGTATATGGAGCATAGTATTGGAGGACACAATCTTTACATTCTCTTGTCCGGTTCTAATATTCCATGATTCAGTTCTACAGGCCTGACTTTAAGGTTGCTAGGTTATAATACTAAAAATAATGGAATATATTATCCTATACATCAGGTGATGATTTTATAGTTCATAGCAACACATGAAGCATAAGGCCTGGATTGGAGTGTAATTTGGATGGTGACATAGTACTCACTCAGATAAAATCATGAAAACCATGACAAATTTGGAGTTAGAAGATTTGGATTCATATCCTGACTGCTATTGTCCATTTCCATCACCCTGGACATATCACTTAACTTCTCTGGGCCTCAATTTCATTTGTGAAAAGACACAAGATTACCTGAAGGTTCCTTCCAACAGTCAGTCTATGATTCTGAGTAAAAATTGTAACATTATTACTATTATTATAACAATAATAATGACATCCTTATATGTTCCTACAAAAAAAACAAATCAAATAGTTTCTTCGGTTTCATGTAATCTTTCTCTAATATCAAAATGTCATTTGGATTTGATAAATACAAAATTCTTAATATACACCAAGGAACAATAGAGACTAAAACTTCAAGCTGGAACCCAGGGTCAAATTTAAGCAATGGATAAAGAAGATACTTAAAAATTCTTCGGTCTCTCCTAGGAAAGACACATCAAGCTAACAAGGAAAAAAGCTATGATTATAGATGTCAAGAGATGTACTGGCATCCCAGTATCAGCACTCAAAGGGAACAACACATTCAAAGTAATTAAGACCTAAGCAATATTAATCATAAGATAAACTTTTTAACTATAAAATGGACCATAATAGATTTGGAAAATATGCTAGTAAAATCCATATAGTAACAACAAAATGCAGGGTTTATCACCCTAAGGCAGTTATGGAAAGATGAACACTTCCTCACTGAAAAGGAGGAAGAGTAATGATAGATGTTCTAAGAATACATGATACAACTACATTTGAAATAGAGATCACTTCCCCAAGCAGCAGTAAAGTCTGAAAATGGGTACATGTCACTGAATTTGTCTAAGATGGTTGAATGTGGTTTTACTCCTAAGGGAGCCCCTGAAATGACTAAAATATAGTATCAGAAGCAAAAAGCCTCTATAAGTAATAACCACATTAATGCAACCACTAATGTCAAAAAAATCAAACAAATGAATAAGGAATTTTACCTATAAAATCAAAGGGATCCATCACAGAATATTTACCATCAGAGATTGCACAAGGTTTATCCTTAAGCATCCTAGACTTATTGATCAATGGAAATTAGGCCAAAAAATGTGTTTCTTTGTTTTAAATACATCTCTACTGGTCAAGAAAAAAAATAGCTCCTAATTAATACATAGCCAGATATTACCTAGTTGCAAGAACTCTATTTCTGAAACTTGTTATCCATATACCATAAAATGACAAATATCCATACCACAAATATATACCTTAAAATGTTTTTGAGAATTAAAAAAATCAACTGTATTGTAATTGGAGTATTATCAGAGATCCTGTTGTCTACAATCTCCAAAAATAATAATGATCCTTAAAGATTTAAAGACAACTCACATATACACACACATAAACATACATATATGGGAAGCAAAATTATATAGTGCCTAGAACTCACACTGATTGGGTAACCCTGGGAAAGGTCTCACTCAAGCCTCTAGACAATTCTCAAAGACAGTTAGTTACAAATATGTGTGTATGTATGTATGAATGCATGTATATATACACATATATTTATGTGTATACATATACATATATATACACACATGTGTGTATATGTATATATATATATATTCCAAGTTACATTGATATGGGTTTTTTTTTGGGGGGGGGTTGCCTTTTGGAGGGCAATTGTGGTTAAGTAACTTGCCCGAGGTTACACGGCTAGTTTGTGTGTGTGTGTGTGTGTGTGTGTGTGTGTGTGTGTGTGTGTTAAGTGTCTAAGGCTGGAACCGAACTCAGGTCCTCCTGACTCCAGGGCCAGTGCTTTACTCACCTAGCTGCCCCTAAGTGTTTTTTTTTTTTTATGCAGGAATTTCTGATAGTGAGGAAACAAAAGATCTAGTAGTCACTATCTCTATATCCTATTGTCATGACAAATACTCATGATCAATTTTTAAATATATATAATTCTAACAGAAGAAGTTAAAAACTATAGGAACAGGATAAGATAAGTATCATTCCTGTGGCCTTGGCTGCTATGAATGTATGAGAGTTGACCTAAAGATGTTTCCAATGAGCCTACAAAAAGAGACCTCATATCCCAAAACTTTAGTTATATAAAAAAGTTATTTTATCCACCTGGGCAATAATCCACAGCCCATTAAATATCTAAGAATAATAGGACAGCATCTAGTCCCAGGGCCAATTCCATTTGAATGCCATAAAAAAGATCAATGAAAATAATATTTATGTTGCACATACTATTTGCAGAGCACTTTTATCAGAACAACCTTCATAGTAAGATAGCATGGGCACCATTTTCCCTATTTTCAAAGTGAAGAAACTGAGGCACAGAAAAATGAATGGATTTGCCAAGCAATATTTTAGATTAGACTCTGTGTCCATTGACTCTAAGTCCAGCCCTCTTCCTTTCATATGAGACCTAAGGGGAAAGTTTTAAGCAAAGGTCAGGAGAATGCTGGCAATGTGTCCCAGTCCCTTTAAGTCACTTCAGCTTTCTTTTTTTTTTCACTTCAACTTTCTACAAAAAGCAGATTCAGCTCTGTATGTCTCTTATTTTCTGGAAGGTTAAAATATATATCCCTTAAATTAACTGGGATTGGAATTGAGAAGAATTGTGTCCAGATTGTTTCTTGACTGGTTTGTTTGAACAGCCAAAGATAATTTAAAAAGAACCCAGATTTCTTTCTACCCACAACCTCTACTATCCACAATGAGTAATAGGAGACATAAAAACCAAATAATCTATGATTCTCCCCGAGTTAATCTTGTCTTATTTATGTCTCCTCTGCAAACACTCACTCTTCGGTTCTCCTCCCTCATACTATTTCCATTTTTTTTCCTCCATCAGGGAAGTTGAGTATCAGAGCTTGGAACTCTTCAGCAAACCAGCTGACTGCACAGCTGGCTGTGGTATCCTGGGAATATAGTTCTCTTTGAGGCAATAATTTAGTTAGGTACTGACTGGGTTGGCCAAAGAGTGGAGTGGAGCAAAGGGCTTAGACCAAAGCAGGGGTATCAGTAAGTCATTTAACAAGCATCTATTAAGTGCCTACTATATGCCAGGTACTGTGCTAATGGCTAAATGTTCCAGAAAATATTTAACAAAAATATGGACCAAAAAAGAATGCATGAATGATATATTTATAAGTTTAATCTGCATTATTAACATTTTGCTCATCACTTTCCTGAGGCTAGACAATCAACCAAACAACAAATCAAGCCCTGGTTTGTAGAATCTGCCATTTGCTGCAGGATAAATATATACACTGAAAATATTAACAATTGACTTTTGTAAGCCACTGAGAGCTGATTCCAACACACTCTCAGACTAAAGGAAGATGAAGAGATCAGTCATCTTGTAACCTAATCCATACAATTTCTAATGGTAAAGTACATGAAGACATGAGAAAATGCCAAATGGGTTATCAAAAAGAAGGAGAGAGAGAGAGAAACAAAGAAATAAAGGAAGAAGGGAAGAAAGAAAGGAAGAAAGAAAGAAAGAAAGAAAGAAAGAAAGAAAGAAAGAAAGAAAGAAAGAAAGAAAGAAAGAAAGAAAGAGAAAGAAAGAAAGAGAGAAAGAGAGAAAGAAAGGAAGAAAGGAGGGAAGGAAGGAAGGAAGGAAGGAAGGAAGGAAGGAAGGAAGGAAGGAAGGAAGGAAGGAAGGAAGGAAGGAAGGAAGGAAGGAAGTCCTCTGTTGGAGGACTCCCAGAGATGGGGAATTCCTGATCACTCAAAATAGCTTATTCTCCTTTCCGAGAACTCCAATAATCAGGAAAGCTTTTCTTTTCTAAAATCAAAATAAGCCCCTTCATAACATCTTGATCTATCCTCTAGGAATCCACTCAACAGCACTTTGTGCATTTTTTAAATGTTTTTTTCTTTTTTTTCTTTTCTTTTTTTTGGAGGGCAATTGGGGTTAAGTTAGTTGCCCAAAGTCACATGACTAGAAACTGTGTCAAGTGTCAGAGGCCAGATTTGAACTCAGGTCCTCCTGAGTCCAGGGCTGATGCTCTATTCACTGCGCATCCTAGCCACTCCTGCTCTTTCATGCATTTTAACAAAACAACCATTTACTCTCCAGAGCCTCTTCTTCAGGGTAAATGATCTCTCAGTTTCTCCAACCAATATTCATATGGCATGTTACTAATCCTTTCACCATCCTGTTAGCTTTCTTCTCAGTGTGTTCAATTATCAGTCTCCTGGGAAAAAATATATCTTTATTTCAGTCTCATTGGTTTCTTTTCTAGTGCTATTAATTTTATTTTTCATATATTTTCTTTTTCCCAATTACATGTAAAACACAATTTTAACATTTTTTATATATTTTGAGCACCAAATTATTTCCCTTGCTGCCACTCCTGTTCCTTCATTGACAAGGCTAGCAATTGAAAATAAGCTATACATGTGCAGTCACACACATGTGTATTTCCATATTAAACATGTTGTAAAAGAAAACATAGACAAGTAAAACAACAAGAAAAAACTTAAGGGGGTTTGTTTGTTTTGGGGGGACAGGCAATCAGGGTTAAGTGACTTGCCCAGGGTAACACGACCATTAAGTGTCAAGTGTCAGAAGATGGATTTGAAATGTTGACTCTAGGAGTGGTTTTCTCTCCACTGTGCTACCTAATTTCCATCAAAATAAAGTTTTTAAAAAGAAAAAGCACACTTTAATCTTCATTTAGATTCTATCAGTTCTTTCTCTGAAGTTGGAAAGTATTTTTCATTGTAAGTTCTTCAGAAATGTCTTAGATCATTATATTGCTGAGGATAGCTAAATCATTCACAGTTGATCATTCTACAATATTGCTGCTACAATATTGTGTGTATGGTGTTCTCCTGGTTCTGTTCACTTCACTTTGTATCAGCTCATCTATGTCTTTCAAGGTCTTTTTGGAAGCATCCTACTTATCATTTTTCTAATACAACAATATTCCATCATAATCACATACCGCAACTTGCTCAGCCTTGCCCCATTGATGAGCTCAATTGATTGATGCCTCAATTTCCAATTCCAATTCCAAAAGAGTTGCTTCAAATATTTTTGTACATTTGTGTACTTTTCCTTCTCCCTCTCTCTTTTGATCTCTCTACAATACAGATCTAGGACTGGTATTGCTGTGTCAAAAGATAGGCACAATTCTATAGTCTTTTGGGCATAGTTCCAAATTGGTCTCCAGAAAGGTTGAATCAATTCACAACTTCACCAACAGTGATTTATTGTTTCAATTTTCCAATATCACCTCCAAAATTTGTCATGTTCCCTTTCTGTCATATTAGGTGATCTGATAGGTGTGAGGTGGTACATCAAAGTTTTTTTTTTAATTAGCTCTTCTCTAATCAGTAGTGATTTGGAGCATTTTTTTTTTATATGAGTAGAGATACCTCTTATTTTTTCATCTGAAAACTGCCTGTTCATATCCTTTGGTGACCAATTTGTCAGTTTATGAATGACTTATATTCTTACAAATTTGATTCATTTCTCTATTTGAGAAACAAGGTCTTTATCAGAGAAACTTGATATATATATTGTAACTTTTGGAGGGCAATTGTGGTTAAGTAACTTGCCCAAGGTTACACGGCTAGTTTTGTGTGTGGGTGTTAAGTGTCTGATGCTGGAACTGAACTCAGGTCCTCCTGACTCCAGGGCCAGCACTTTACTCACTGTGCCACCTAGCCACCCCACTACAAAAATTTTTAACAGTCATAGTTACTGTGTATTTCCCTCCATCCCATTCTCCCCCCACCCTTTATCCTTCTCTCTCTTTTCACCCTGTCCCTCCTCAAAAGTATTTTGCTTCTGGACACTGCTTCCTTCAATCTACCCTCCTTTCTATCAGCACCAACTTACCCTTGCCTTTTCTTGTCCTCTTCCCCTCCTACTTCCCTGTAAGACAAGGTAGATTTCTATACCCACCTAAATGTGTAAGTTATTCCCTCTTTGAGCTACCTCTGATGAGAATAAGGTTCAAACATTGTCAGCCACCCAACTTTCTATGTTCAGATTCTTTTTGTTGTTGTTTACTTATTTTTAGCCCATTTCTTGGCTTTTAATTTTCTGTTAAAGTTATACTTTCTGTTAAAGAGAATAAGGTTCAAACATTGTCAGCCACCCAACTTTCTATGTTCAGATTCTTTTTGTTGTTGTTTACTTATTTTTTAGCCCATTTCTTGGCTTTTAACTTTCTGTTAAAGTTGGTCTCTACTCCTGGGGCAGAGGGGACACTGTTCCAAGATACAAGCTTTTTGTACTGTGGTTTTTAGAGCTAATTCTAGGGACCTGTAAGTTTTCAGTTCTTCCAAGTTAGTATGATCTAAGAAGAAGTGTGGTCATTGCTCTTCTGGCCTGTGCTCTGCTCTGTGAATGACCACAAGCACTATTTTTGGCCTTGAAACTGTGGCCAAGGTTCCTGTTCCTGCTAGTGCTCTTGCTCAGCCTGGAACTTTGACATGGAAGCACATATAGGCAATACAGCAGAGTCTTTATCCTAATACCAACAATGGCTGCCCTTTAATCTCCTTCTGTTCAGTTTTATAACTCCCTACTGTCTCTGGGCTGAGAGCTCCTAGAGCTTCTCCCACTTCAGTTACCCCCTAAGTCCTGCCACTAGCTTGCCATGGGTGGGCTATGCTGGATTGTACTAGACTGCACTTCTCTCTCAACCCAGTGAGACAGACTTTTCCTGCCAACCTTCTAAGTTGTATTTTGCTAGAAAAATTGTTTTACTTCATCTTTTTTTCCTACTGCTCCAGAATTTTTCTGAGGTATTATTTTAATATTGTTTGTAAGGAAATTTGGAGGAGCTTAGGCAAGTCCCTGCCTTTGTTCTACCATCTTTGATTCCTATTCTTTTTAAGTGTTTAAGAACATTATTTTTTCTTAGTCTTCAGTAGACTGCCAAAGTGAGTCCATGGCCAAAAATATTACTGGCTTTGTGAGCCTGGGCATGTCACTTAAACTCTATCTGCCTCAATTTCCTCATCTGTAAAATTGTAAAGATAATAGTACTTACCTCCCACTATAATAGTGAGAATAAATTGATAATTGTAAAGTGCTTTGCCATCCTTAAAATGCTATATAAGTGCTAGTTATTATCACTTTTATTAATGATAATATAATTCTCTGTAGATTCCTCCCACTACTTTGAATTTTCCCTCTGTAGCTAAGCAGAAAATGTCTAACCCCTTTTCTTGCTGCTTAGCCTTCAGATACTGAAAAAAATTGTCCTTTATCCCCTAAATTTTCTTCTCCAGGCTACACATCTCTAGTCCCTTTGATCAGTTATCATATGGTATGATCTCATGGTCCCTCACTGCCTGGTTACTATTACCTAGACTTTCTCCAGACTCTCTTGTCAATGTCCTTTTATAAAATATGATACTCAGACCTGAACACGGTATTACAGATGTGATCTGTCACAGGCAAAGTACAACAGTGCCTCACCTCTCTCTTTTGTATACTACCCCCTCTTAATACTAGGTAGAGTTGCGTTAATTTTGTAGCTACCATGTGAGCTAATCTCGAGCTTTCAATTCATTAACAAATTGCAAATGTGATAAGTATGCCACCTACACTTTCATTTAAGTTACTTTTTAAAAAGTTGATGATCATAGACTCTTACTATATTCAAACCACTCCTCTAATATGTAGCGATCCTCAAGGCAGCATTCTATTTTTGAAAAAAAGTACTAGACTTAGAGTCAGGAGAACTATTTTCAAATTCTATTTCCAACATCTACTGTGTGATGCTAGGCAAATCACTTCTACTACCTACCCCCACAGGATTCCTTTAAGGGATGCACTTTCTAAATAAATGGGAATTATATGGAAATGCCACATAAGTGCAAATTATATGTTAGCCATGCTTTCAGAGTCATGTCATTCCTCCCATGGCTCCCTCTTTAGCAGCAACCTCCCAATATACCAGAGTTTCTATCTCGCCTGACAATAAAATTTCTTTAGGTGCTAAAATTGCTAGTTACAGCTTAGATGTACTATCCTAGGCAATATTTGTTGGTTTTGTCCACTAGGATATAATGAAACTCAATTTTCTGGTAGCATCTCTGCTTGACTTGACTCCAGAGAACAGTATCCTCTTCCCACCTCCCCCAGGATAAGTTGATCACCTGAAATCTCATCACCATGAAGAAAGACTCAGGTTTAGATACTCTAGAATTTTGCAACTCCCAGTTGCCTCTTACCCCTGATTAAAGACCTAGAAGAAAGAGCACTAAACTCCTCCCAAAGTCTTCCTTTACAGAGAGCTCACAGCCTCACAAAAATTATAACAACCTTCCTCAATTTCATTTTCCCATCAACTGCTCTACTTGGCTTCTTTTCTAAAGAACAGCATATCAGACTGAGTGGGTACCAATAGGGCCTCTCCCCAATTTTCAGTTTCCTTTAGTGTTTTGTCTTCCACCATTAGATTGTAAACACTTTGAGGGTAGGGACTGTCTCTTTTTCTTATTGGTATACCCAGAGCTTAGCATAGTCTCTAATATATAGTAGCTGGTTAACAAATACTGATTAAATTGAAATCAATGAGGGATTTTGTCAAATATCCTTCTGAAATCAAGGTGTACTGCATATATGCCTTCCCTGACCTCTTAGTCTGAATAACCCGGTCAAAGAAAATGAGTTTTATATGTATCAGTATAGATTAGGAATCATCTAGATAGGTTTGAGGAATGTACCCTCTTCCCAGTTTTGAAAATCATGAATGTATTTGGCTATCTCCAATCCTGTACACCTTCTTCTATTTCCCCTCAAAAATTGCCTGTTTCCATAATATCCTTCCAAATATACTATGTCTACCTTTACTTACCTAAACCCCCCAAAATGAGGGAAATGGCACAAATGCGGGATGATAGTGGAGATGCTTTGGACTAAGTAGAGTTTTGAAGGGCTCCTTTTAGTCATACCACAGAAGTTGAAATCCAAATGACTTGTGTACCTAGCTAGCCCATATTTCTTAGTATTTTTCATATTTGTCATTTCTTATGACACAATATTCTATAATATTAATATATTATAATTAAATTAGCCATTTCCCAAAATAGTTACTTGTTCAGTCATTTTCAGGAGTGTCTTACTCTTCATGACCCTATTTTGTTTTTTCTTGGCAGAGATAATGAGTTTGCCATTTCCTCCTCCATATTATTTTATAGATGAGGAAACTGAGGCAAACAGGGTTAAGTGACTTGCCCAGGGTCATGTAGCTAGTAAGTGTTTTGAGGCTAGATTTGAACTCAGGAAAATTAGTCTTCCTGACTCCAGACGCAGAGCTCTGTGCACTATGGCACCACCTAGCTGCCATTGTCACTCAATTTCTTTATTTTTGTTCAAATACATAGGTTTTTGTACAGCTGGGTATTTTCTACTTGTTCTTAAATCTCTTAGCATGTAAACTTAAAAGTATAGTTACAAGATTATGAATATTTTTGTAACTTCTAATATACAGTTCCATATTGTTTTTGTTGTTGTTGTTTGCTTTTTAGAGGGGGTGGTGGGGAAGGTAGGGCAATTGGGGTTAAGTAACTTGCCCAAGGTCACATGGCTAGATTTTTGTGTTAAATGTCTGAAGCTGGATTTGAATTCAGGTCCTCCTGACTCCAGGGCGGGCTCTCTATACACTGCACCATCTAGCTGCTCCCATACTGTTTTATAAAATAGTCAAATCAAGGAACAAATATCCCAGCAAGACTGTTTCCCCACAATTCTTCCCACCTTTTAAAGTTGACATCTTTCACCAACTTTGCCAGTTTGATGGTTGTGTTAAGTGGAAACACAGAGCTGTTTTCATTTGCATTTAATCTGTACTAATTTTGAGCACTTTTTCAAGTTTTATTAATAATTTGTGTCTTTTTTTCTCTCGAGAGCTATTGAAGTCTATTGGAGAATAACTCACCCTATTAAATTTGCTTTAGACTTTGGATGTTATTGGATATGTTTATAGCTCTAATATATGTGGATTTGTGTGAATATATATATATATATATATATATATGTGTGTGGCACAGGGTATACAGCACTGAGCTTCAAATGAGGAAGAGTCATTTCCGTGAGTTCAAATCCAGCCTCAGACACTAACATCACTCAACCTTGTTTGCCTCAGTTTCCTCATTTGTAAAATTAATTGGAGAAGGAAATGGTAAACCATTCCAATACATTTGCCAAAAAAAAAACCCTAATGAAGTCTTGAAGAGTCAGACAAAACTGAAACAACAGTAGATTAAGGTTATACTTCTATTGTTTAAAAGAATATGTACTTGTTATTAATTTATTTGGAAATTGTTTTTATATATATTTTTGTTGAAATTGATCTAATCTCACTTTTAGTCAAATTTTTATACAGTTTTCCTAGTAGTTTTGTCATTGCTGTTGTTGTTGATTAAATTTCTTCCTCAGTAGTTCCCCCCCCTTTGGTTTATGAAACAGTAAAGTTTGATGATATGCATTTAAATGTTGATTTCTTATATTACCAGATAGTTTAGATTATGACTGCTTTATTGAAAAAAATTGGAGATGTGGTAGTCACATTCTCCCTATTTTCTTATTTTTTATTACTTACCTTAATATTCTTTAAGTTTTATTTTATGTATTAATTGTGTTGTCTTTTCAAAATTTAATAACTCACATATGTACTACTTTAAAGTTTGCAAATTACTTTTATAGACATTATCCTCTTTGAGCCTCATGACAGAAGTCCAAGAAGCAACAACTATAGCTACTGTAATCACCATTTTGCAGATGAAAAAACTGAGGTGCACCGAGGTTAAATGATTTAACCATAGTCATATAAGTAGTAAATATGAAATGTAGGATTTGAACTCGTGTTATTCTTACTACAAGTCAGTTCCATAACTATTATACTACAGATGATATTTTGATAACTTAGCCTTCTACCATTATATTAATTTCAACAATATTGTCTTCTTTGCCAAAATAGCCTGTTGAGTCGTGAAAATTTTATGCCTCTCCAATTATTTAGTTCTTCAATTATTTGAATGAAAATTAATTCATTGTCTAATATGGAAATACACTTGGACACATCCCTGTGAAACTTTTTAACTTTACTCCTAGATAATTATTACCTTTTTTGGTTTTTTTTAAAGTAATATTTTCTTTCCATGAATTTATGTGGGTAGTATTAGTAATATATAATAATATTCATGATTTTTGTGTGTTTATTTTTTATCTGGTAATTTCCTGAAGCAGTTTATTACTTTCATTAATTTTAGTTATTGTTGTCAATTGTCTTAGATCTTGTAAGAAAACCATCATACCATCTGCTAACAAAGATATTTTAAGTTTTTATCTCAATGCTCATTTCTTTCACTTCTATTTTGTCATAGCTAAAGAACAGTGAGGTGGCACAGTGAATAGAGCAATGTATCTGGAGTCAGAAATACCTGAGTTCAAATCCAACCTCAGAAACTTATTATTTTGTTACCCTGAGAAGTCACTTAACCCTCTCTTCTTCAGTTTCTTCATCTATAAAATGAGGATAATAAAAGTACCTACCTCCCAGAATAGGGATGATAAAATGAAACTAGTGAGGAGAAGAGATGAAGAGAAAGAAGGAGGAGGAGAAGTGAGATCATATTTGTAAAATGCTTTACAGATCTTAAAGTGATATATAAATGTTAGGTATCATTACTGTTTTTGTAATGAGAATTTCTAGGACATGTGGAATATTAACAATAATAGTAGGTGACCTTGTTCCAACCTTATTACTGAGAAAGGTTCTAGACAATTTATCCTTACAAAAAAGGAAGCACTGGGTTTTAAACAAAAATGTTTTGTACATATTCTGGAAAAGTATTTTCTATGCTTTCTACCTTATCATACAAGTAATATTTGTCTTGTATTTTTTTCTGCATCTATTGGGCTATTTAATTATTTTGTAATTTACATACCTCATTATGCAATTTGACTTCCTGATGTTGAAAGATCTTTTAGTTCTAGGTTCTACATAAACCCAAATGAATAATTTCTAAAATATATCACTATACAATTTTGGCCTGTACTTTCATAATCTTTCATTGATATGCACGCACTTGTGATATTTGTCTATAATTCCCTTTCTCTGACTTACCCTTTCTAGATTTGATATTATGGCTATAGTTGTCGCAGAAAAAAAAAACTTGGATAGAGTGCCTTCTCTATATTTAAAAATTATAAAGATGAGTGATTATTTGTTCTTTAAATGTTTCACAAAAGTCACTTGTTACTATACCTAACGTAGAGTGTGTACTTTTTTTTTGTATTAATCACTGTTCATTTAGGGGCTATACAATTTTATTTCCTGAGATTATGTTATGCAGATTATCTAGTTCCTGGGTTTTTTTTTCAATTTAGAATATGTAAATGTGAATCTGTGCCTCTATGTGTATAAACACACAGGCACATTCATTTTAGTTTACCTGACATATAACTGAGTATAGGCATTTCAGATATTTATCCTTATTATTTCTCTATTTGATGTGACCTGTTTTGATAATTTTGTTTTCCATTGGCTAAAATTTTATCAATTTTATTAGTCTTTTCATAAAACAAGATCTTTATCTTATTTATCAATTTCATTCTTTAATGTTCAATCTTTTTCATTTCAAAATTTCCAAATTTGCTACTTTTTAAAGTACAACAATTTATTTTCTACATTTAACTATATTTCATCAATTGGACTTCTTTTTATTTATTAATATAAAGTAAAATATATCAATATCAATTTATCTCTAAAGAACTTCTCTATATTCCATACATTCTAGTATGTTGTATGATTGTTGTCATTATTTTTAATAAAATTTGATATTGTCTCTATGATTTGTTCTCTGAACCAGTCATTATTTTGAAAATCATTTTTTAGTGTTCATTAAGGTCTACTTCATTTGCTTCTATTTCCATTATTAATTACTATTTTTGTGTTATGGTCTAGAAAGTATTTAAATTTTCTGCCTTTTTGCATTTATTTATGAGTTCTTTATGCCCTGGAGCATGATTGCTTTTTGCAGAAGTCCTGTGCATTTTAGAGAAGAAAGTAAACTGTTTAATATTTCCATTCAGCCCTCTCAATATGTCTATCAACTCCAGTTCTTTCGACATTCTGTTCAAGTCATAATTTCCTTTGTGTTTATCTTTCTGTTAAAGTTGTCCAGCTCCATTAGAGGAAAGTTAAAATCTCTCATTATCAATGACTTACTGTCTAGGTCTTTTTCCATTTCAGCTAACTTTTCCTTTAAATATTCAGTTCCTATAACATGTGGTGAATATATATTTAATATTAGTATCATCTTTGCCTGTATAGACACTAAGAGAAATATGGTTTCTCTATTGATGCAGGCTGCTTAGACTAAGCCAGAGACAAGAAGAACATATAGACAAAAATTATTAGAATGACAACTGAGACCATAAACCCCTCTTAGCTAACAAATTCTACAACTCCCTGAGCTGATTGTTATCGAACATGCTTATAATTGGTAAATTCAAAGGTGCAGGCATTTTGCTTTTTTCAAATTGGCAAGTTTCTAAGAGACTCTAAATCCCTTTGCCCTACAAAGTATAACATTAGTCCTTATTAGCTTAGGCAACTCAGAATCAATCAGCTCCTCTAAACAACACTAGCTTCCTGACTGAATTAAAATTATGCATGGGACTTTATTTCTAAGAACCAGCACAAGATAAACAATCAGGATGAGAACAAAATAAAATTCATCTATACATACCCTTTTAACATTGGAGTTCATGCTATTGATTCTGGTCTTTCAGGTGGTTTATGTGTTCTTAATTATATATATATATATATATATATATATATATATATATATATATATATACACACATATATATATTTCAAATTGGAGTAGTGGATAGCAAACTGCTACCAAGAACCAGATCCTACCTGCCATCTCTTTTTGTATGGTCAACAATCTAAAAATGTTTTTTTATATTATTAAAGGCAATAAAACTTTATTTTAAAATGAAAAAAACCCATCACTCTACTTTTTGTCATAGTTTGTCAATTCCTGAATGAGAGGTGTCAGTCTTTATTATATGAGATCTCAAATCAGACTGGCATATTTGTTTATCACTGTGATGCTCTTATTTTTTATATCTATTTTGTCTATAACCATTATTGCAGCTCCTGATAATTTGGAGAAAACAAATTTTACTCCAGCTTTCCACTTTGAATTGTTATGTGTTTCTTTTCAAATTGCTGTATCTATTTTTTATTACTTTCTGAACTTTTCTTTCTATAGCTGAGTTCAAACCATTTACATCCAGGCAGACTGATAATTGGTTGAATGACTGAACTTAGAGAGTATTTATAATTGGTTAAATGTTAACATGACAGGAGATATCTACTGGAGTACCTGCAGTTCAACCTGTGCCATTTAATATATTAATGACTTGGGGGGGGGGGGTAGAACATAGATGACATGCTTATCAAATTTTCAGATAAGAAAGATGAGAGGGAGAGTAAGGTATCATGCTATATGACAGTGTCTGGATCTAAAACGATCTTGACAGGTTAAAACACAAGGTTAAATGCAATTAGTTCAAATCAGAAGGGTCAAATTTAAGTTTCATACTTGGGTACAAGAATTCAACTTTACAAGTGTAAGGTAAGGGAAGTGTGGTTAAATAGTAACTATTCTTTTTTTTGAGGGGGAAAGACAAAGCAATTGGGGTTAAGTGACTTGTCCAAGGTTACACAGTGTGTCAAGTGTCTGAAGTTGTATTTGAAATCTGATCCTCCTGACTCCAGGGCCAGTGCTCTATTCGTTGTGCCACCTAGCTGCTGCAATAGTAACTATTCTAAAAAATACTTTTAGGTTTAAATTGACCATCAGTCAGTTCAACAGAGTACTTTGGAAGTCAAAACATTTCATATGAGCTAAGGCTAGAATGAGAGAAATATCACTTCCCAGAACAGGGAGGCAATAGTTCCATTATAGTGTGCCTTTGTCAGATTTCATCTAAAATATTGTGCTCATTCTGGATGTTACAGTTTAAGAAGAACATTGATAAGTTAGAGAATATCCAGAGAAAGGTAAACAGAATGGTGAAAGGTCTTAAGCTTATGTTGTCAAGTTTATGTTATTATTTATCTTAGGTTTTATGAGGATCTCTTGAAATAACTGGACATGCTACCTGGGAAAAGAGAAGACTCAGAGGGGACATGATATTTGTCTTCATGTATTTTAAGGGCTTCCTGTGGAGGAGGGATTAGGCTTCTTATGTTTGACCTGAGAGAATAGAAACAGGAACAATGTGAAAAACTAAGTTTAAGTATAATTTTAGGGAAGATTATATGACAATTATAGTTGTGCTAAAGTAGAATGAGTTGTCTGGAGAAATGGACAATTTCCCTTCCTTGAGAGTCTTCCAGCAGAGGCTGGATGACCACTTGTAGGTTATAGCATGACTCCCTTTTGTTTCTAGACTGGATGGTGTTAGATGGCACTGAGGCCCCTTCCTGCTCTCAAATTCTGTGATTCTATAATTCCTCAATTGTGTTTATTATCATTTATAGCCTCCAAAGTAATACTATTTTTGTTCCCTAGAATATATAAATTCTTTGAGTCTTCAGAGTCATTCATCACTTAAGGTAATCTTGAGTTTTGGTTATTCTTTTGTTTGTTTGTCAAAGGCCTAGCTAAGTTAGACTTCTTCAGCACTGACTAAAAGGCCTTCGGTTATTTTTTTTTCCTAAAAAGAAAAAGGTATTCTCTGTTTTTTTCTGGGTGAGGAGTTTGGAACTGTAGACTGATTTTCCTTACTTGTCAATCTATACTAATTTGCCTCTTTTCATTACTTGTACTATATAAATCCTCTGTAATTAGAATTGCTATTTTTGATATATGGTTTCCTTCATCCTTTTGAAATCTCCTCTTTGCAACTTGAAAGTCTGAAGTTTGATGATTACATTTCCAGGGAAATCAAATTAGGGATTTCTTACTGATAATATCCTTTGTAATCTGTCAAACTTCTATCTATTCTCTGTTTTCAATACCTTTAGGAAGTTTTCCTGAATGATTTCTTGAAATATAGGATTCAAACTCTTCATTTCTTCACGCTTTTCTGGAAAACCTATAATTCTCATTGTCTCTGTGCTTTGTCTTTAATTTTTTACTTTATTTGTAGCATTCTCAAAACTACTTCTAGTTCAAATGTTTTTGGATATTGTTTAGTTAATAATTTTGATAAAGCTTCCATGTTTCAGACATCAGTAGCATTCAATTCAGAGTTTCAATAATGTTCAAAAATCCACACAATTTTTTTTCAGATTGAGTTTCTCATTTGCCTGTCTTTGTTTTTCCTCCAGACATTTTATTCCCATCTTAATAGGTGTGAGATCTTCCTTAATTTCTCTTATTGTTCTTATTATTCAATTTGAGGAATCTTGCAGTATTTCAAGTTTTGCTTCCAGGTCTTTTTTTTCCTTTCTAATACCCATGCTTTGCTGTCTTTTACCCTCACAATATTTATTCATTGTCATAGAAATTTTTCATCATACTTTAATTGATCTTCTGTTCCAGGGAAGTAATTTTCCTTGTAGCTTTTTTTTGTTCATAAAACCCTTTACTTTTGGATATTTGTTGTTTATTTTTGAAGTGATAGAGAAAAGCTGCATTCAGCTATAATCATTCCCTCTGACATTTTTCCCTCCTTCTCTTGAAATACATTTAAAATAGATTTTTCTTTAAAAAATAATAAACTTCAAGTTAATTGCTATTCTCACCTGAAAATAAGAAAACTAATAATACATCTTGTTTAAGGATATCACTAAGAAACAGCATAGTGCTAGAAATAGAATTAAGATTAGCAACAGAATTAGGGTTGGAGTTAGAGTACTACATCAGGAATCAAGGAAAAGTAGATTTTAGTACTGTCTCTGCCATTAATTCAATGGGTACTTTTGGAGCACTCACTTAATTTCACCAAGTCTTTTTCTTTTCATCTTCAAAATGAGAAGATTTCATTAAATGATCTCCTAAGCTCCTTCTGGTTCCAAAGTTCTCTTAACTCCTATATTAAGCCTACTTCTTTAGGCTCTGAGTCAGGCATTTTGCAAAGAAATATATTTCTAATACCAAGTGTAGCTCCATTTACTGACTTCTGAAAATTTCTCCTACAAATAAATCCTTCATATTAGTACTGCTGTTCCTAGTGAGTTGCTGATTATCATTTTTTAAGCACACCAGAAGGCTTGGTAATAATGGACTAAGTCCTGAACTTGAGAGAAAACAGATCTGACTTTATTGGATACCACAGAGCAGCACTGGAAGTAATAGGTAAGTAGTAGGAAGTAATGGGACAGATTTAGCCAGGATTTAAATAAAATTTTCCTAATAATTAAAAGAAAGTAGCAAGTATTTAATTGCCTACTATTTGCCACACACTGGTCTAAAAACTTTGTAAATATTACCTAATTTGTTTCTCACAACAACTTTTGGTGGTAGGGAAACTGAGGCAAACAGGGTTAAATGACTTGCCCAGGGTCATACAACTAGTAATTGACTGAGGCTAATATTTGAACTTAGTCTTCATGACTCCAAGCCTAGCACTCCTAATGAGTGCCACCTAATTGTATTTAGTAAAGTGTTTAGAAGTGAAGTGGGCTTCCCCATGAAGCAAAGAGTTTCCTTGCACTAGAGACCTACAAGTAGATATCGGACTCCTTTTTTGGAGGTGTTACAGAGGGGATTCCTACTGATTCATGGATTAAACCAGATGACTCCAAAGGTCCTTGTGATTAAAAAATTATGCAATTTTGTGAAACTAAGATGCAATACTTATTAATATGACTTCAGTCACAGCATGACTTCAGTCACATTGCTTAACTTTTTTGAGGCATAGTGTAACCATCTCTTTAATAGGAATACTTTGTTTTCTCACTTCCTTCTGAAAATCCTTATAACTTGGCTTTCAGACTAATGAAACCATTGAAAATATCCTATATGAAGTTATTATCTCTTAGTGGCCAAATCAAATGGCCTTTTCTCAATCTCCATTCTTCTTGACCTCTCTACAACCTTTTGACACTGCTGATCACCATCTTCTCCTTAATTCTCTCTTCTCTCTAGGTTTTCAGAACACAACTGTCTCCTGATTATTCTACTATCAGACCATTTTATATTAATTTCCTTTGCTGGACCCTCATCCATGTCATGTATTCCCTCATGTTTCTGTCTTGTGTCCTTTTCTCTTTTCCCTCTATACTACTTTACTCAGTGATCTCATCAGTCTCTATCTCTATGCTGATGAGTCTCAAATCTTCTCATCCAGACCTAATATCTCTACTGACCTCCAGTCTCCCACATCCAACTATCTACTTGACATATTGAACTGAGTGTCCTATAGACATCTTAAACTTAACATGTCACTGAATTCATTATGATCTCTCAAAAACCTACCCCCTTCCCAACTTTGCTATTACTGCTGAGGGCATATTCTCATCCTCAACTCAGCCATTGAATTGATCTTCTTGAAGTACAGGTCATGTCACCCACCCCAACCCATACTCAATAAACTCCAGTGCCTCCCTATCACCTCTAGGATCAAATACATACAATCTTCTGTCCCCCTTCCCCAGTTTTCCTGTCTTCTTATATTACATACTAGTGAAACTGACTACCTTGCTGTTCCTCAAATAAGACACTTTATCTCTCAGTTCCAAGCATTTTCTCTGGCTGTCCCCCATGCTTGGAATGCTCTCGCTCCTCATCTACAACTACTGGCTTCCTTGGCTTCCATTAAGTCACAAATAAAATCACATCCTCCACAGGAAGCTTTTTTGAACTCCTCTTAATTCTAGTGCCTTTCCCCTTTAATTATTTTCTATTTTTTCCTGTGTATAGCATATATATATATATATATATATATATATATATTCTTACTGTTTCCCCAATTAGATTATGAGGTACTTGAGGACTGAAACTGTCTTTTGCATTTTTTTCTATCTCCAATGCTTAACACAGTACTTAACACATAATAGGCTCTTAATAAATATCTGTTGACTGACTAAAGGTTATTATTTTCATGGTTGTTATAAGGAAAGAGTTTTATATACTTTAAAGAATTACACAAACAGGATTTATTATTATAAAGACTGAAAATATGCATTATGTGTATCTATATATGACTAGCCAATCAAACCAAAATATAAATTTTAGTCATTGAATTGAATCCAAATGAACAAGTATTTATTATGTGCCTACTATGTGTGAGGTAATCTACTATGCTAAACATTGAGTTTGCAAAGATGAATGTTGATATGAGACCTTTTCACAAGGATTTACACTTTAATGGTAAGGATACAATATATATAATATATATGCATACATACATACATATATATATATATATAATTATGATACAAGGTAAAATGTGATAGGTGGAAAACAGGTACAGCAAAATAATCTACTACCATGTTTGCCCGATAATAAGACCTATCCCAAAAATAAGCCCTCCCCTTACTGTGTAAGATTCCTCTAAAATAAGCCCTCCCCCGAAAATAAGCCCTATTGAGATTGCTACTGTAGTGAAGGTGATCCCTTGCGCTACTCCCCCCACCCCCCGTGAAACGCACGCCGCGTTCTGAGCTGCATCCAATCAGAGCTGCAGCAGTGAGCGCGTCATCCTGTTCTTCCCCAGTGATTTGCTTATTGAATAAAGGTACATTTTTTTGTCCACATTTACCTGTTTATTAAAATTGCTGTCAATGTTCATTAAAATAAGCCCTCCCTTGAAAATAAGCCCTCTGGTGTTTTTCTGTCCAAAAAAAATAATAAGACAGTGTCTTATTATGAGGGAAACACGGTAAAAAATTGAAGACAGAGATACTATTTTCATCTGGAAGAGTGAGTGAGTTCAGATTAGGATTCATGGAAGAGGAGGAACCTGAGCTGTGCCTTGAAGCATGAGAAGATTTTAAAGAAATGAAAATGAACCGAGAAAAATGGAAAAAAAAAAGCGGACATATCATGTGAATACATGGAGTCAGTATATAACAGGAAGAGAATAAGCCACATGTATTAGTCTTATATGCCTGTACTGTACAATATAAAGTAAGATAAAAAAGATAAGTTGGGTACAAACTGTGAAAAGATAGACTAAGAAGTTTTATATTTTATCCTCTAAGCAACGGGGAATTCCTGAACGATTCCGTTCAGGTAAATGATATAATTTCCTTGATGCATTAGCAAGATTTTGTTCTGTAAGTGAATAGTATTTTTCTTTATGCCTTTTGGAATTGTCTTCCATAATTGTATGGACTAGAGTAGCTAAGTCTTTCAAAGAATAACTATTGTTCAATATAATTTCCTTTTAGTCTTTTGTATTTTATTTTCTTATATTTAAAATATTGTTTTGAGAAGGTGTCCATAAGAGTTCATCAGACTGCCAAAGATTAAAAAAAAAGTGACAAACACTTGGTCTATAATCTCAAAGGTAATATTGGGGGGAAAAGATAGAAAGAAAAAACTATTGTGTTATATGAAATGATGAACTAAGAAAACTTATATGAAATAATTCAAAGTGAAGTACGTAGGGCCAGGAAAACATCCTACACAGTAATGGCAACATTGCAATGGTAGTAAATTGAGAACAAAACAGCTACTCTAATCAACACAACAGTGTAAGACTATTGGAAAGGACTCATGAAGAAAAATATTATCTACCTCCAGAGCGAGAACTGGTGAACTTTGAGTGAAGATTGAAGCATACTTTTCTTTACTTTATTTCTCTTGCTTTATATTTTGTAACATGGGTAATATGGAAATATGTTTTGCATGATTTCACATGTGTAAATGATATATTACTTACCTTCTCAGTTGGTTAGGAAGGTGCTGGAGGAAGGGGGAGAATTTTGAACTAAAAATGTAAAAAGAAAAGAAGAATGGTAAAAATAAATAAATGTTTATAAAACAGAAAAAAGTAAGAAGAGGAGAGGAGAGGAGAGGAGAAAAGAAATCAAAACCCTGCCAGTCTAATGAGAAGAAAACATATAAAAGTAGATGTGAAGGTACCCAGTAGGGAGGGCTTGATATAATGCAAAGTGCTCAGAAAAGGAAGGGTAGAATCTTTTTCTCAGAAAAAGAAAGGCAGAAATAACAGCAAGACAGGATAAAAATGAGTTCAACTCCCCCAACCCCCCCCAAAAAAAAACAGCAGAGATTCACACACACACACACACACACACACACAATGATTCAACACGAAAAATGATTCAAGGTAATGAATAAATATGAAGTAGCTATAGAAGACAACTTGAAAATCTCCAATAAATAAGAAGCAAGATAATAGCTTTAGAGGACCCTTCCTCAGCAAGAAACTATGAAATGATTCAAAAAGAGAAGGAAAACAAATGAAAAGAAGAAAAAATAAGGATTAAATCTAGGACAGAAATTAGCGTGAAAATCAGGGCTTGCAAAGATGAAACCAATTAGACATGATTAAATAGACAATTTAAACAAATGATTCAGAATAGCTCCAAAATAGTAAAGGCTATTAAAAAGATTAAACACTCAAAAATGCAGATATGGAAATAAATTTTGCAAAGTACAGTCAAATGACAGATGCAAGGGAAAGCGCATTCCCACATAAAGCAAACAAATTCATCTTGAAGATAGGTTAAGTAGAGAAAATTCCAGGATCTTAAATACCCCAGAAAAAAAAACAACAATAGTCAATTAAATAGCCTAAGTACAATACTAAAGGCAATAAATACTCCAAAAAGGTGCTCCAAACTATTAAAAACCAGGGGTAAAATTACAGATCAATGGAATACATAGATTACTAATAATCACCAAACAATAGTATATTTACCTTCACAATATTAATGACACACAAGTATTACATGAAGCAAAGAGATAATCTTTAAATATCCAATAAAAATTAATTTAAATAACTTGGGATTATTTATTCATAAAAAAAAATCAAGGGAAAGAGTTATAATGACTCTTAAAGGGGAAAAAAGGAGATCAATTTATATCATGCAGTAATATATACCAGAAAACCTAAACATCATTTTTGAAAAATAAACTTTTTTTTTTCCTTGAGACTGGGTGTCCCTATCCCATCCAGGTTGGAAGTACAGCAGCCGTTCCCAGGTCCACCGTCAATACTGATGGGCACAGAAGTTTTGATCTACTCTATTTTTCCTACTGGGCAAATTAACTCCTTCTTAATTAGTCTAATGACGCTCTTTACCCAGCACTCACAAAAATAGTGCCAGATTTAGTGCTTTAGTCCCACTGCAGCTCAGAACTCTCAATTTCAAGTGATCTACCATCAGTCTCCCTCAGCAGCAAGGATTACAGACATGTGACAGATTGGACCCATATTGGACTTTCATTAAAGTGTGGTATTTGAATTCTTTTTCCAAAAGGAAAAAAAATAATCAAACTATCCAACACAAAAATATTTCAAATGAGAAAAATACAAGCAAGATAAATAAATACAGTGAAGGAGAAAAGACCAAGGAATGAAATAAACTTTCTATGATTCTATGGTGAGACAAAGTGAATTTAAAATAAATACTCTTATATTGATTGAGAGCCCAATGAGGAATATTTAGGATTAAGATTAACTAGGAGGAAAAAATATAAGGGAATTAAACAATTTAGGAGAAGGAAATAGAAATAATCAAATTGACCTTTAACTGGTATCCATGGTCTTGTACAGGTAAATCAATGTATAGTATTAGACAACGTTTTATTTGGGGTGGGAGCTGAGAGTGGAAGAATAGCACAGGAGATAGTCTAACTTGGAAGGAAGTCACTTAAGCAGAGAAATGAAAGACAAAAGACAACAGGTAAGGAAAGATGCTCTCCAACTGTCCTTGTTTGGAGAATAGAGTGATAAGTGGTTTCTTTCAACCTTCCTGAGCGTCTGTGGAAGAATGTGATAAAAGCAAAGAAGAGAGGGTAGCTGGTGAGAGCCTTGGGTAAGCCCAAGGTAAGATTTAGTGTAATTATTGCAAATTTTGCTAAAAAATTTTGCAAAAATAAAATGCACTAAGAGACGTTGGAAAAAATTCCCATTGGGTGTAGGTCAGAATGGGGAGTCAATATGTGTTTTGCTTATGAGATATTGGAGCCTCAGGAGTTTCCCTTTCTCTGAGAAAGGGTTATACTTCCTAGCAACTCATCTTGAGAGAAAAGTTATCTAGGCTAGCTACACTGGTCTACATGATGGTCCTCATACCTAGCACACCATCTCTGAATATATGCTTTTGCACTGTCTTTTTCCCACCTTCATCTCCCCTGGTTACTAGCTCCCCTGACTACCTTCAGCAATCAGCTAAGTCCTACCTTATGGAGGAGGCTATGCATGGTCCTCTTCCCCCATCCAATTCTCTTTGAAATTACCTTCTTTCTGAACTGTATAGATCTTGTGTGTATATAATTATTTACCTGTGTTTTCTCCTATTAGAATGTGAATATCCCCAGCCTTTGGCATAATGGCTGGCACACAGTAGTTAAAATTTAATTAACATCTGTTCACTGATTGGCTGATTGTTGTTCTACATGTCTTCCTCCATTCGAAACAATCAGAAGTCAAATTACTATCTGCTGTTCATTGAGATATTTCTAAGGATGTCTGAGACAGGATCCTAAAACCAGGGCACAGATAGAAGAACAATAGATGGAATTTTCAAAGGGGCACATTGAAGCATGGTGTAAGGAAAAATTTCCTAGTGATCAGAGCTTTACGAAGTGAAATGTATTGCTTTTAGAGATGTTACCCCTCCCCATAAGCAGAGGTCTCCAAGGGAAACCTGAATAGTAACTTCTCAGGGACATTATATAGGGGATTGACAGATGATACAGGCAAGAGGAAATGTATTACGATGGACAAATGGACATGATGTTAGAAATCTGTGGTTCTGGTTCCGCCTCTGATAATTATTAGTTGAACAACTGTATGTCACAGATGTCATGCAGTCTTATTGGTGAAGGCAGTTCCCCTGCCAAATTAGTCCTTTTGTAAATGTGCCACCTCCAAAAGAGATCCTTCCTGATTTCTATAGTTGTTTGTATCTGCTCCAGAATCTCAAAATCAAGCTAAATTTCATTGTACACATTTTGTATTTGTCTATACATGTTTTTTTAAATAATAATATGTTTATAGCACTTGAAAGTGCTTTACATTTATTAACATATTTGATCAACCCAACAGAATGTAAGTTTTTTTTTAAGATAGGGCCTGCTTTGCTTTTGTATTTATATCTCCAGATCACTATCCCTAGTATACTACAGGGATTTAATAAATCTTTGTAGAATAAAATGGGATGGGATGGGATGGGATGGGATGAGATGGGATGGAATGGAATGGAATAGATTGGAATGGCAGAAGTTCTCACATATTCAAAATCACAGGTCCATGAAAAATTCCAAAAGCATTTACTAAGGTTTACTAAGTGTCAGGCTTGATCTGTATTCTAAGCATGGAATGGGAGAAAAATTTTAAAAGATAGGTAGAAATAGTCCATGTCCTTCAAGAGTTCTTTTCATCCCTGAAAATTCTATGAATCCAAATGTCCAGAGTGCAGGAATTTTTGCATTATTGATCAGGAAGTCAAGGTTCTTTTAAAAAAATAGATATAGAATATTTTATTTTTCCCCAATTACATGTTAAAAGTTTTGTTTTTAACATTTTTTGTTTAAGTTTTCAGTTCCAAATTCTATTCCTCCTTCCTCTCTCTCCTCTTGAAGTGGTAGACAATCCAATATAGATTATATGTGTACTATCATGTAAAACAGGAAATCTAAGATCCTTAAGACTAGCAAACATATGATTAGGGAATCTCAGGAAAGGAAATCGGAAGATAAGGGGAAAGAATCTAGGCTGGGGATCTGAATAATAGACAAGAAGAATATGAACTAAATAACAACGTTTAAGTAAATAATAAACAAGACTTTTGTAAGGCAGGTATTTTTTATGCACTTAATACCCAAGGCTAAAACAGATCTCAAGACATAGTAAACTTGATCTCATATGTCTCAAGAAGTAGGACATAGGGCCAATATGAGTCTACGATGGGGTAGGTAGTTAGGAGGAAAGAGGAGCATTTCAGCATGGTTTCCAGATTGCTCATAATCTGGATCCCTCACCTCTGATTGTCTTTGGATTTGCCAATGTCCCTCCTAAAACATGGAACCACACTGAAACCAAATGTCCAGATGTTCTCCAGCATACAGAACAATGAAAATATCAATTTCTCAGATTAGGACACTATGCACCCATAAATGTGGCCTCAGATTCCATTGGAATCATACTAATGCCTCATGTTACATCCATTGTCAAATTAAATCTCCATCTCTAAAGCAATCACAAAAAAGGGAGGGGCAGACAATCAATAATTCCTTTTTTAATACAATAGTGGAAAAACAGGGTTCTGTTAACATTTTATTTCACATGTTTATTTTGGGGGTCATAGTTTTGAGACAGTTATGAAGCCATCCTTACTGTTCCTCTCCATTTGTGATGAATCACTAATATTTCGGGGATATTTTAATCAATGGAAGATCAGCCAGTTTAACTGATGAAAGTAGACAAAGACTAAACATTTTAAAAAAGCAATAAACATTTTCTCACTTTTAGTTGTCCTGCTCCCGAGTTATATAACAAGATAGTTCTTTTTGGTTTCTGTCCTCATAAATCCACATGTTTTTTTTTTCAGAAAATTCTCCCAACCATTTTGTACTTCTTTGATTATTTGTTCCCTCTCTCTTCCATAAGTTTGGCTCTCTACTTATCTTCCTACCATGTTTCTAGAATACGTTCTCTTTCTACTCTTCCAAATTGGACTATCCCTCAGGATCCCATTCTATATGATGTAAATGACACCTTGGTGATCTAAATGATAACTTGATCATTCTATATGATCCAAATGATACCATGACCATGAACCATTCCCTGCCTATTATAATCTTCCCCTCCTTCTTCTGTACTCCCATTATATTTATAATCAATAGCAGGGAGTTTACTGTTTAATTATTGCTTAATTGTTCTACGACTGATAATTGGCCCAACCACTCCAAATTAAACTGCGAATTCCTTGAGGGCATAGGCTATGTCTTCTACTTGTTTTTAATGTGCTGTTCTTGTTGTTGAGTAGTTTCAGTCATGTCTGACTCATAGTAACACCATTTGGGGTTTTTTCTTGGTTTTTTCTTATTTTGATTATCCCACAGTATATATATATATATATATATATATATATATATATATATATATATA
>NW_027185876.1:16946372-16955689 GCF_028583685.1 Petaurus breviceps papuanus
TATATATATATATATATATATATATATATATATATATATATATATAGTGTAAAGTAGGGAATCACAGTAGGTGCCCAGTAAATAAAATTTAATTAATTCAGATTGCCCCTCTTTACGTATTTGCTGGACCATCTTGGTTTCAAACAAATTAAAGAATCTTTTAGCATTTCCTAATCTATGGCCACTATACTATTCCCATAATATTGCTCGTATAATACCTTGGAAGACATAAATTACCTAATAAAATTCTAGAATGTATCAGTAAAGAAATGTCATATGAGTATTTAGAAAAGAATATGGCAATCACTATTGAGAAGAGATCATGCCACACCATCCTCATTTCCTTTATTGACAGAATAACTACAAAAGTACATCATGAATTTGTTACAGACACATAAGACCTGGATTTTAGTAAGGCATATGGCAAATTATCCAGTGATATCTTTATCAATAAGATGGCTTGATGTGGGCTCAATTATAGTATAACTGGCTAAATGTCCAGACCCAAAGAGTAATGATTATTGACTCAATAACACCTTGAAGGAAGGCTTATAGTATAATGTCCAAGGGATGTTTCTTTGACCTTCTGTTATTCAAAATTATTATGAGTGGATTCAGTAAAAATATAGATGCCATACTTATACAATTTGATGATAGTATAAAGCTTAGAAGGATAACTAATGCATTGGATGACAAAGTCAGGCTCTCAGCTAGTGGAAATTTAAAAGAAAATTAATAAGAGAAAATGCATAAGAACAAATGCCGTCTTTCATTTGAGTTATAAAAAAATCAACTCCAGAAATAGGGACAGAATGTGTTACGTGCAGGAAGACAAAAACCAACTGAATAAAAAAAAACAGTTCATGTACAAAAAATCTCAGGGTTTTGGTATATTACAGGTTCAACAGGAGTCAAAAGTATGACATGTCACTCACAGATGTTAATATTCGGCTGCACTTATGATAGTATAGAGAAGAAAGAAGGTGGTGGCTGTCATTATGTCACTTTCAGGCATGTAGGAATCTTTGTGACTTCATTTGGGAGTGGTTTGTCATTTCCTTCTACAGTGCA
This sequence comes from Petaurus breviceps papuanus, assembly GCF_028583685.1. Taxonomy (NCBI): domain Eukaryota; kingdom Metazoa; phylum Chordata; class Mammalia; order Diprotodontia; family Petauridae; genus Petaurus; species Petaurus breviceps. Next base: position 16,947,444 of record NW_027185876.1, read on the forward strand.
TTTTACAGATGAGGAAACTGAGGCAAGCAGGGTTAAATGACTTGCCCAGGGTCACACAGGTACTAAGTGTCTGAGGCCAGATTTAAACTTAACTCTTCCTGACTCCAGGCTCTAGTCCCTCCTTCTCCTGCCCTGGTAAGATCATATCTAGAATTCTGCATTCAGTTCCAGATACCACTAGGAAGAACACTGACTAACCCAAAGCATGTCTAAAGAAAAGTCACCAGGATTGTAAGGGGCCTGAAAACAATGTAATACTAGAAAGACTTGGAGGAACCGAAAAACTATCTTCAACTATTTGAAGGACAAATATGAAAAATATTGGACATCTTCTGTTTTTTCAGAACTAGGAACAAGAGGCAATTGAGAAAGGCATGTTTCAGCTGTATACACTAGAAAACAAAAACAACTTGCTAATAATTGGAGTCATCTAAAGGTAGAACTGACTAATCCCAAAGGTGAAGTATTATATGTTACTAGAAGTTTCCAAACAGAGATTTTTTTGTTGCTTAATGGTTTCAGATTCGCTGTGAGCCCATTTGGGGTTTCTTGGCAAAGGTACTGGAGAGTTTTGCCATTTCCTTCTCCAGTTCATTTTACAGATAAGGAAACCGAGGCAAACAGGGTTAAATGCCTTGCCCAGGGTCATACAGCTAATAAGGATTTAGACTGGATTTGAACTCAAGCCTTCCTGATTCCGGGCCCAAAGCTGCATCCAGTGTGCCACCTAATTTCTCAAAGAAAGAGAGATTAGAATGACCCCTTTGAGGGATATTCCAGGGGGATTGTTTTTCAGCTGTAGATTGTACTAAATAGTCTCTGAGGTCCCTTCCAACTCTACAGTTCTGTAGCACTGCTATGTTACACTCCCTGAGAAGAGAGAGAAGACAGCCACTCTTGAGGTTAATTAGCTATGTTATTCCTCTCCTGTTAGCACAATGGTAGAAATATGTCAGATTATTTAGCTGTAACATTGGGTACTACAGATTATAGCTTGAAAACTAGAAGGAATGTTAGATGACATCATGGAACAAAAAAAGCCCTGAACATTCAGATTTGTTCAAGGTTATCCATAAGAAGCAGAATTTGAACTAAGGTCTGCTAACTATTCCCACAGAGAAACAGACAGACAGAGAGAAAGAGATAGAAAGAGAAAAACAGAGAGACAGAAATAGATAGGTAGACAAGCAGAGAGATAGTCAGAGACTGAGACAGAGGTAAAGAGAAAGAGATAGGCAGATTGACCAACAAACATTAGAGAAATAGGCAAGGAAAAGCAGAAAGACAAAGATAGAAACAGAGAAAGAAGTGAGAAAAGAGAGGGAGAAAGCTTGAGGGAGAGGGGAAAGAGTGAGAATGAGAAAGACAGAGACAGACAGACAGACAGAGACAGAGAGAGAGAAAACTTGAGGGAGAAATCCTCAAGTTTCTATGGGGGCAGAAGGAAGAGATGGGGTTGTGGAAATATGGAAATAATAATGAATAAATAACTGAAGTCCTGGGTAGCCAAGAAGAATAGATACTAACAATGCAGTACATTAGGGGAGTATGGCAGAAGTGTAACCAATAATTCTTGTATCTGGGGCAAGCACCTCCCAAATATTCCCATGGTAAGACAAATTCAGTTGAGTGTTGAGATTGAGTATGGAGGGGAGGACCTGGGGGAAAGGCTCTGATCTCAGGACTCAAGCCCCTGTGCAAGGAGTGACCCTAAACATGGAAGAAGAGAGGGAGAGATCCTGGACAACAGGAAGGGTGTTGCTGTGGAAGCCACTAGCTAGGGAAGGAACAGGGAGAAGTATGACCAGTGACAGTTAACCATGGTACCCTAGAGGCATGTTTTCTGGTCCAACATTGTTTTATTGAGTGATGGGCAAGGTTATTTTGACCATGAAGGAAAGTATAACCTGAGCTTCTGGCTACAGATATAGCTGGGTAGGTGTACCTCCAATGATTTTTTTACATGGTGATATATACATTCCCTGCTATTAGCATTTAGTCTTAGAAGAGAAAGTGAGGGTAGTCTTCACTCATCTGTTCCCCTTTCCATGAAAGTATACTCAATAATTTAATACCCTTTATTCATGCAAATGGGTAGTTTCATGAAAAGACACCAAGGCACCTGCTGGAAAACTCTAGTCCCAAGACTACACCAAGGAATTTCAGGGATAATGTTTGTTCACCTGTCAAGAATGATCAATGACTAAGTTCAGATCCTGCTTAAAGAATATCATGGTCTTTTTAAAGGGTTAAATAGCACTTTCCATATGAATAAATGCAATGAAAGTAATCCATTCAGTATTCATGTTCCTCATAATTCTACTTACAAATTTCCCTGGCATCAGATATGTACCAGGTGTTTTAGGAGGAGGTGATGCCATGAAAACCATTTATAGTGGAGAATTACACATGCATACAATTCTAGAGCTGGAAGGGACCTCGGAGGTCTAGTCCAACCTCTTCATTTCAAAAATAATGAAACTAAAAATCAAAAGTAAGAAGACTTGCCCAAGTTCATGTAAATAGTATCAGAGGAAGTATTTGAACCCTGTTCCTCTAACTCAAAATTCAGTCTTTCTATTGTACTACATTCCACCTGCTATCTCTGTGTCTTTATGTAGCTGTCTCCCATGCCTGGAATGTCCTCAACTTAACATCTTAGAATCCCTAGCTTTCCACAAAGCACAGTTCAATACCTCCTCCATTACATTTTTCCTGATCTATTCAGGGGCTGGTTCATAAAGCCATATAGCTCTGTGCAAATCAGGAACAGGAACACACAAATGGTATGCAAGCATCTGTCATTGGGCTATGTGATAGCAATCAACATTTCTAACCTTCTTTTGAGATTTTCCCTAATACCTTGAATGAGGTAAATGCTGTTTTGAGGGATTTGTACAGGTATGATCCTTGAGGTATCTGAAGTGAGAAAGAGCATAGACTGGTACTTCCTTCCCCACTAAGAATACTGGCGTGCCTTGGAGAAATGCGAATGGATAGCAGGTAGGGACATGTTGTACACTGGGGAACCAGAAAAGGGAAGGATATAAATCTTTATTAAGTACTTATTATGTGCTAGTCACCACACTAAGTGCTTTACAAATATTTCATTTGTTCCTTACAACAACCCAGTGAAGTATGGACTATTATAATCCCAATTTTACCATCAAGGAAACAGGTAAACAGGGGTTAAGCAACTTTCCCTGGTAGCTAGTACCTTTCTGAGGTCAAATTTGAACTCAAGTCTTCCTTATTTCAGAGGCAGGACTGGTATCCACTGTATCACCCAGCTGTCTCCGACTGGGATAGCATGCCAAGTGTAGAGAGACAAAAATCTAACAGCCCCTGCCCTCAAGGAGCATACATTCTAATAAAGGGAAGCAGCAGGTATTTAGAAATGAATGCCATATATATGCAAAACACATGCAAAAATAATTTTTATTTGGGGGGGGGAATGTGTCTGCTATAGAAGACTCTAATCTAGCTAGCATGGTGTAATAGAAAGAATGGTGTGCTTGATGACCAACGACTGAATTTTAAGTCCCAGCTCCACCACTTACTATCTCTGTGACCTTGGGGAAATCATTTCATTTCTCTGACTTTGTTTCTTAATCTCTAAATAAGATAGTTTGACTTGAAAATATCTAAGTTCTAAATCCTATTATCTTTCATTTTTCAGATGAGGAAACTAAGGCCCAGAAATATTAAGTGATATGCAAGTATACACAGGTAATATACAGAAGGACCAAGATCTTATTGTTTCAATTCCAAATGGGTCTCAGGCCAGTGGTTGGTGACTTCCACTTGTACAGATGACTGATTTGATCATCTCTTCACTGTGTTCCTAAAGCTACTCTGAAGTTTTCAGATTTTATATTTTGGCGTTAGATGAAAGCAAGTACTAGCCTACAACATTAACCAAAGCTTTATCAATACAGAGGTGACAGTGACCCAAAGAAGATAGTCCAAGTACAGTCAATGAGGTAGAAACGTATTTAGACATCTCCAGGTCAATTTTTATTTCCATAAAGTATCTGGCATTAAATTTGCTGATTGGGGGTCACTGGATAGATGACGCTAAGTAAATAGGGAGAGAAACTATGGCTGTGGCAATCTTACTAAATGCTCCTTAAGTGTTTGAACACTCAACAATTTTCAGAGAGTAAGCAATCTAATAAACTGGCAATTGCTCATGCAAGGGCAATTACCCCATTTTGGATTAATTATGCAGTGGTTTTCTCATATACTCAACTTTAGTAGGCAATCTTTTCATAATAAAAGAGAATGCCAAAGATGTGCTATCATAATATGCAAATCTCAATTGATTAACCACATATATGTTTCAGGAATATGAGGCTATTTAGATCACTTAGGGGTATGATTCTCTGACCTGGTAGTCCTCTATTTTATCCAAAAGGTTATCCAAGTTAACCAAGGCCAGTGCTTCTAGTAGGGAAAGTAGTGGAGCACTTGGATGATATGGTGGAAAGATCACTGAGATTGAAGTCAGCAGACCCAGGTTCTAATCCTGGTTATGACACTTCTTAGCTATATAACCCTGAGCAAGTTAAATAATTTTTCTGGGCCTCAGTTTCCTCATTTATAGGATGGGGATAATAATAATCCCTACCTCATGGAGGCATTTGAGGAAAATGACTGTTGATCACTATATAAATGTGAAGTCTTATTTCATTGGGTGACTTGAAGGCCACCAAAAGATGCCGTGGCCAAGAAGACCTCAACAAAGTGTCTCCCATAACAACTAGAATTCCCATTATATTGGATTACAGATTTAAGTGTAGAGGTCATGTAATCAAAGTCTCTAATTTTGCAGATGAGGAAACTCATCATAAGGACAAGAAAGATTGAATAACTTACTCAAATTCCTACAACTAGTAAGTAAAAGAGGTGAGATTTGAAATGAGTTTTGACTCTAAATTTAGCACTATTTCCATTGCACCATGCAGTGGGAATGTGTGGGAGGAAGGGAAAGTTGAGAGCATAGGATCTTTAAGGAAGATGACTGGAGGGAGGGCTCTGAGCTACTAAGAATCAGCATAAAGGCACCAGGAGACAATACAGAAGTCAGGATCACAACAAAACCTTGCATTCCCTCAAACTGACTGACTTTTGAAAAACTTGTCTAGCCCAGTCCTAAGAGTAAGCAGGAATGCCTTCCATTTGATCAAAGTCAAACTTTCCCCTAATGTTGTCCATTTGGGGGAACTGGGCTTATCAGCATATGGTACTCCCTACATCATTCTCTATCAGACCAAACCCTCTCCCTTCTTTGATAGCCATGACCCCAACCCCAGATGAGGTACCTAGTCTTCATTCCAGGAGTGAATTAGATAGATTGAGATCATTTTATGCTGTCTGGACCTTCTCTCCTTTCCCTTGTTGAATGAAGGAAACCTCAGGAATAGAAGGTTTAGTGGTAAAAGCACTTCTTACTAACACATCAGAGTACAGAGATTGAAATTCCAGCTCTTGATTCTCTCTGAGCTTCAGTTTCCTTGTCTTTAAGAAAGCAGTCATTATCATTTCATGACCTATTTCAGGGTGTTATTCTGAGGAAAGGGCTAGGAAAACTTCTAGCACTTTGTGAACATTAGCTAGATGGCATAGCGAATAAAGTACTAAAATGGTGTTTAAAAAGTTCACAAGACATAGTTTCTGTCATTTTATTGATATTTATCCACCATTTTGCTGATATTGCTAGCATTTTATTAATAAAAGGGTCAGTGACACTCTCAAATACTAGAGACCCTTCATGGAACCCATTCAATGCTTATATGACCTTTGAAGAATGGGTGCTCCTGAAGGTTGGCAATCGACTCTGATGAGTTAAAAAATGTTGAGAGAGAATGAATATTATAACAAGAGATGGGTCTACTCCAATGAGGGTCTTGAGGTATGTGACATTGAGAACCCAAATTTTAGTCAAAGAGATATCACTTTCCATATCACCTGTCCGACAAAAGGGAGAATCCACACTTTACCAGACCTGTCTGAGAAAACATAATGGATAGGCATCAACCTATTCACTTAAACTTAGAATTCCTTTACTGTCTTTGATTAGAAGTTAGACTAGGTAAGTCTTTCTCCAAGATTTCCCACATGATTGATTTCTGGATGAGGAAGTAGAAAATGGGAAACACTTTAGTCTTAATAATTAGTTATTAAATACAATAGAGAAATAAGAATTTTTCTCACTTGGCATGGAATCAAGATGACTTTTCTTCAATATTGCCTCAGACACCTAACTGTTTGATGGTGGACAAGTCACTTAATCTCTTCCAGTCTCAACTTCCTTATCTGGGCTAGAATGGATCTAACACCTACCTCCCAAGGTTCTTGTGAGGATCAAATGAGGTAACATGTAAAGCGTTTTGCAAAACTGTAAAATGCTATATCAATGGTAGATATCGTTGTTGATGCTTCATGGTAGAGAGCCAGTTTGGGAGTCCTAAAGACCTGAGTTCAAGTTTGGCTTCTAACATAGATTGGCTGTGTCACCCTGGGCTGGTGATTTAGTATATTGATGTTAAGGCAATGCTGAGATTACAAGTTGAAGACTAGATACTGATGTGAATTGGTATATGAAGTTTTCTCATTGAAAATTCCCCACACCATTGAAAGCATAGATCCAGGGCTTTTTTTATTTGTTTTATTTCATTTTAAGGTTAAGTTATTATTTTTCATTCCCTTTGGCAGCTGTCAAAGTGATTTTCCTGAAGTTCGGGTCTGAGCATGTCATTCCCCTAATCAATAAACTCCAATGGTTCTCTATTACCTGTAGAATCAAACATTAACTCTTCTGTTTGACATTTCGACCCCTTCACAGCCTGGCTTCAACCAAATGTTCAAGCCTTATGAAACAGTCCTTCCTTTAACACTCTCTATAATCCAGGCAAACTGGTCTTCTTTCTGGTCTCTATGCATCTCCTATCTTTATGCTTTTGTACTAACTCTCCCTCATGCCTGGAATGCACTCTTTTCTCAATTTCCCCTTTTACATTATCTAGTTCCCTTGAAGACTCAGTTCAAGCACCACATTCTACATGTTATCTTTCCTGATGTGCCCTAGCTGTTAGTGTCTTCCTCCCAAAATTAAATTACATCTACTTTGTATATAGCCTTTGTATATACCTAGATATGTACATAATGCTTTCCATGATAGAATGGATGCTCACTGAGATCAAGGGCTGCTTCACTTTGTCTTTATATTCCCAGTACCTATCCCAGTTAGTGACATAGAGTGGGTGCTTAATAAATGCATGTTGCTTGGTTGAGATTTGACCTATCTCAAAGAAGTTAAAGAGAAAGACACCTGAGGTGGAAGGCAGAGATTAATTCTCTGGCCCCTCAAGCACCTGGGAACTCTTATCCTCTCTTTTTAAACTTCCTTGGCACATTTACAGCATCTCAGCTTCCTAGTTCCAGGAAACCCTCAGTTTACACTTTGCCTTTGGATTAGAAGTTTATAAATCAAATCTGCCTTCAGAGTATGGCTCAGTAAAAAGAGACATAAGACAAACAGTCGTCATGTAAGGAAGGGTTCAGTTTCTCTTTAGGTAGGCCCAGCACAGGGTTCTAGTGTCTTCCCTCTGGATGTGTGAGGGCAGGCTTTGATCTTGGGGACCCTGCATAGGAGCCTTCCTGTAAATGAGTGAAATGCTATATATTTCCATATAGTTAGAAGCATCACAGATCCAGCTGTGACCTGGTATAGAAATATGTGGGTTTGTATCAGGTCAGAGCTAAAAGGGGCCTGGCAGAAATGAATGAAAAAAAGAGTAAATGGACCAGGGAGGGGATTAGCTTAGCCAGGGAGAGACTCTGGGTCCTTGTGCCTCCATTTATTTACTCGTGTAAAAAAATGGGAATAATTACAAAGTTCCTCTTAGATAAGGACTAGGAGAGTGATGACAGATTAGTGATAAGAGGTGACTAATAGACTCTATGAGGCTAATGTGAAAAGTAGTAGTAACAACAGAAAAAAAGCATACAGATCATACATTAACCACAGAAAGGGATGAAGGCAGCTCACCAGAGAGGAGCAGATTAACACAAAGCATACACACATGAGATGTGAGAAAATCTAGAGTCCGAATGACTTCAAAGCACAGCATAAGGATCTTGGGTCTGCATTTAGAGGGTGTCTTTCTCTTTGTCTATCTGTATCTTTCTTTCCTGTTCTCTCTGTGTATCTGCCTCTCTCCCTGTGTCTCTCTTTCTCAGGC
>NW_027185876.1:16955699-16992109 GCF_028583685.1 Petaurus breviceps papuanus
ATAGTCTGGCAGGTCCCTTCCAGTTCTTAATTGTATGATCTTATGCTTTCTGTTCTATTAAAAATTAGATAAATTTGGTGTATTGGCCCATTATTCTTAGATATTTACCATCTTGTTGAAGTTTGTATGCACACATTTGCATATGTATATGAATAGGTATAAATATACAATGTATGTTTTACATGTGTATATATAGCAGATTACATATTATATATCATATATATTATAGATATATATAATCATTATTTCCTATCAATTTTCTGGCATAAAACAGTGTGGTATAATAGAAATGACTTATAGTGGAAAGCCTGGAATCAGGAGATCTGGATTTGAATCCTGCCTCTGATATTTGCCAACTGTGTGACCCTAGATAAGTTGTTTTGCCAGATTCTTTGACAAGAAAACTCTATGGACAATATGGTTCATAGGGTCATGATGAATCTGACACAACTGTACAACAATTTGTATATTATGTATACACCATGTATAATATATATTATATATACATACACCAATATGTAGTGTGTTTGTATATATGTACAAAAACATGCATGTATATAGAAATTCACATATTACACAAGAATTTTACACATATTTATATGTGCACATTGACATGTACACATATTTTATATGTAAATATATTTGTGTGTTCATAAAATATATACCATATGTATGTTGTATATGCATTGCCCTGTGTGTTTTTATATATACACATACATGTACACAATGTCCCAAAGGTCTTCATGAAGTATTAAGCTATTAAATCTTCAAACTACACTAAGATTTTTAGGGTATGCAGTATATAACATATGTCTGTATAAATAAATGTATATATTATTTGCCCATACATATGTGTATATGTATATGTATGCATGTATAGCCATGTGTGTATGTATTCTTGTGGACATGTGCATATAATTATACATGCATGTATATGCATGTACATATGAAGATGCATTGTGTAGATAGATATAGATGTGTGTGATGTCAAAGGTACGTGAATATATGCACATACCTGTATGTATACCTATGTATATGTATATATGTCCAAAATGGAAATGTTAGTCTGCTGTGACCTCTTTTGGTGACCTTACACTTCATTCCCCTCTCCAAGGGAACAGAGAACCTTCTACTACCAAAGTGCCTAACTCTCCTAACGCTACTAGAATTTAGCCACAAGTTCTGCATGTTGTTTCTCTCACATAGAACTCTTCCCCTTCATCACCACAGTCACCCAACTAGTCTCTAAATTAATCATTTTAACCCTGAGTTGTTACAATGGTCTCTTAACTGGTTTCACGGCCTCCAGGATCTTGCCCCTCCAGTCCATCTTGCAAATTACCTACAGGTTTCTCTTCCTAAAATGTCCATTTCATTTCCTTCCTCAAAAACAGTCAATGAATGACTCCTCATTTCTGGAAGACTCTCATAAAATCTTTAAGCTATTAAATCTAAAACTGCACTAAGACTTTTGGAATACTCAGCATATTGTACCTCAAAGATAGTCAACTACAGTTAACCTCAAATAATCACCATAACCAAGATGAGCATCTTTATGAAACAAAATGGTAAATGAATAACATATGTTGCTTTATTCAATTTCATCTTATTGGTGGTTACAATATGATTTTACCTGCATTTGACAATTTCAAAGCTAAGAAGGTGGGGGAAGGATTGGTGGTTGGGCAGAGGAATTCAAGATAATGTAGGAAAAAGTGGCCAAAATAATTAGCATTGAAAATGAGCTTTGTAAGGCAATGTTAAAGTAAATGAGATAATTTAGATTTTGGAAAGAAAGTCCAAATGGAAAATATACCCCTATAGGTTGAGAGTTCCTCAGTTGCTACTGTTTGTGCATGACATTTTTCTGATTGTCTCAGGTGCTGGAAAAATACAGAGCATCCTAAATGAGATTCAGGTCCCCTCCAAAGAGAATGGCCTAGCAATCCACAAAGGGAAATCAAAATAGAGGAAGAATGCATGGATCCTGCAGAGTTAATCCAGTAATGTGCATATATTAGTCAGGAATGGAAGGTAGTCAGAGAGTTGAATCCAAAATTTTAAAGGAGGAAAAGAGTGGGAGAAATGGTGTTTAGGAAATGATATAGTACTTTCAATGAGTACAAAGCATTCTTGGAATAAAAGTCATCTTTTTAATAGCAATCTTGTACCCAATGATTCTATATTGCTATGAATCCTGGAACACTAAAGTCTTGGAAGAACCAAGATTATGTTGTGGAAAGAGTCATAGTGTGTCTAAGTAGGTTGTAACCTATTAGGAATGATCATTGGAATATATGAAATAGCACACTTCATATCATCAACACAGTTATTCCTGGAAAAAGAGATGGGAATGGAATGGTTGATCAAATTGTGGTATATGAATGTTATGGAATATTATGTAAAAGTTACATGATGTAATGTTATACCCTAAAATTATGAAAGAGATGGTTACAAAGAATTTTGGGAAATATTAACTGATACAGAGTGAAAGTAGAACAAGGAGAACAATTTGCACAACAACAATATTAGAAAACAAGATAACTTAAGACTTGAGAACCCTGATAAAAGCAATGACCACCTACACCTTGAGAAGACTAATGATAAAAAAAATGTTAGAGAGAAGTGATGAACTCACAGAAAGAGATATACGTGTTATGAAATGGCCACTATGTGAATATATTTTTCTTGGCTATAAATACATGTTTATTTATTATTAGGTATTTTTTTATTTTTAATGGAATGTAAAGCTTGGAGGTGAGAAAGGGGGGATATGATGACAAAAAAAATAGTATCATTAAAGAGTTTTTAAAAGTATCAAAGGACATAAGTTCAAAAGGAAGCACAGACAAGCAGGACAACTTTGAAAATAACTGGTTCAATTTATGATCTCCTTTGAAAAATATTACTGATATGAAATGAAGATTCGTGATTTCATGTAGAGTCTGCTTTTTTGTGTTATATTTTCTATGTTGAAACATTCTTTTTTTGGTGTTCAGATTTTTTTTAAGAAGGTAGATTGGTCAAGTTAGGATAACAGGCAACTCAAAAGCTCAAATATATGAAATATTAAGAGTCAGAGAACAGTTTTGGGTATGCTGAACAGATTATTTCAGGGAGAATTTATAGAAAGTTAGTGGTAAGAATTATATAAGATGGGAAGGAATGGGCAGATTGACATCTGTATTAGAGTGTTTTCTACTGAGTAGATTATAGATTTATAGTTAAATTATGCTAATAGGAGATAAGGACAAAATACTAGTAGTAAACCAACTTTAAGCAGCCATCTCCTACTTTGATTTTGAACTGAGTCTAGATTTAAGGGAAGTGGGGTACAGTGGAATATGTTTGTGTGTACACACATATATATGCACACATATGTATATACACACATGTATACATATCATGTGTGTATTTATATGCATACGTATACATGTGTGTATGTGTGAATAAAACCTGGTTGTAAGTCCTGACTATTACTATGTTAATTTGAGCAAATCGTTTAAATTCTCTCTATGGCCCAGTGTCCTTGTCATCTCTAAAAGGGAAGACCTAGTACCTAAACTAGCTAGTCCAAGGCTTTATTTTAAGAATCAAATGGACCACAAAGTCATAGAATTTCAGAGTTGTAGAAGACTCTAGTTGAACTTTGAGGGAAGACAAGAATGCCCTTGGGTAAACCCAACCTTGTATTAACAGCAGCACGTAAATAGACAATTGATACGGTAAGTAGCATTAGGGGATTCTGGTATTTGATGTTACTTCCAACTCTGAAATCTCTTGATTCTGTGATGGCTGGGAGGGTGGGCATCATTTTAGAGAACTGTCTAGATCAAGAGAGCAGTAGTTAAGGAGTTTTCTGATAAGGGACACCCAGGGCACAAAAACTAGAGTCAGGGCTAATGGATTAAGATTCAAGATGAATCGTTAATAGAAGGAATCTTGGGGCAGCTAAGTGGCGCAGTGAGTAAAGCGCCAGCCCAGGAGTCAGGAGGACCTGAGTTCGGTTCCAGCCTCAGACACTTCATACACACACACACACACACACACACACACACACACACACACACACACACACACACACACAAACTAGCCACGTAACCTTGGACAAGTTACTTCACCCCAATTGCTCTCCAAAAGGCAAAAAAAAAAAAAAATAGAAGGAATCTTATCCAGGTTATCAGACTCCAGGTAACTTGGTTGGCATACCTGAAGCTCCTTTATCCATGAGTTTTTTAAATGAGTAAGCACTGATAGCTGCCACTGCCCCTTCTATTTCTGCACCTGTGCTGCTAAGTGAACTGAGCTCTTTCTAATTCAACTTTCTAGGAATACAATGTAATTCTTTCTTATATATATTTTCAATCCTATATCCCACTTTTTTTCATTTTATCGGATGTGGGTAGCTTTGATGACAGTTTTTTTTTTCTATTTCTGTCCTTTGCTTGGATAATCAAAAAGATTTTTCCAGAATGACCTTGCTCAGGGCAAGCTGATCATGAACAAGGAATGAGAGTTTCTCCACCTGTCTGCTTGTCTGAGAGGCAGTTATAACTTCTTCCTTGGTCTGTCTATTTCCTGGGGTTATGGATTACTCTGGTCCCCTAGGAACTGCTATCTGGCCATTAATATTGGGCACCAAATTGCTTTTGGCTCTGCTGTGTAGCATTACTTCTTTTCCTATTGATGTGTGTTTCTGAAAAGGGGAGGGACAGTTCCCCCGCCTTCATGCTAAATGGCCCTATAAAAATTGAATTTGCCATGAAAATGTTCTCATTGGTGTGAAAATCAAGGGAACATTAGGACCAAAGTACAGCTGAAGGATACTGGGTTTTGAACAATGCCACAACTGGCCAAATAATAAGCAAGAAAATTGTGTAGGTCATTTGTCAACTCCAGAATCACTTCAGCTAGTGTTGAATCAATTCAATGTGCTGGGAAGGTATGTGTTGCTGGGACACATATGGAACCCTAAATATTAGGTTTCTAGAAGAATTATGTTCAGATCATCAGTTGAACAAGTGTTCAGGGAGTGTTGTGCAAAATTTCATTCTTCCAGTTTAGCTCATTGTTTTTGGTTCCTAAAAACTAAAAGTTTTGCAAAAGGAAATAGTAGATACATTTTTTTTTAAATCATACAAATTCAATTTTAAGGATCGACTAAAGATGGCAGAAAAGTAAAGAAGAATAAAGAAGCTTTTTGATGTGGATAAAAGAGGAGAGCATAAAAGCTGGCTTGAAGCTTGACATTAAAAAGCAAAACAAGATAATAGCAACTGGGGCCATCACTTTCTGGTAAATAGAGGGAGAGAATAAATGGAAGGAGTTACAGATTTTATATTCCTGGACACAAAGATCACTACAGATGGTGGCTACAGCCATGAAATTAAAAGACACTTGCTCCTTGAAAGGAAAGCTACAGCAAATCTGGACAGCATACTAAAAAGCAGAAACATCACCTTGCCAACAAAGGTCCATATAATCAAAGTTATGGTTTTTCCAGTAGCAATGTATGGCTGTGAGAGTTGTGCTATAAGGAAAGCTTAGTGCCACAGAATCAACATTTTCAAACTGTGGTGCTGGAGAAGATTTTTGAGAGTCCATCAGACAGCAAGGATATCAAATAAGTCAGTATTAAAGAAATTAATTTAAACATTCATTAGGTCAAATACTGAAGCTAAAGTTTAAATACTTGTTATAGGAATGAAAATTTAAGATCTTCCCTGCCCCTAGGCCCTTTGATAGGCTTAAGTGCACCTGGAGCCTACGATGGGAGGGTTGTTTTCCAGGAGATACTTTGTGATTGCACAGTGGGTCAAGAGGGTTGTTACATTCTCTGAGGCAGGAGAAGGCTATATAAACCCCGATGTGAGGCTTTGCTTTAGGGCTCACTTTGAGAAGTGTTGTGTGATTTGACCAGACAAGACTCTGGGCAGCCATTGAGAGCCCCCCGGCTTTGAAAACCCAGATGGTGATGCTTCCCTCTCTGGTAACTGTAACTAGGTATGGATGTAATGGTCAGACAGTTGGAGGCCTATCTGCTTGAAATGTTTATCTGACTTCTTGTAACTTCTGTCTGTATACTCTGAAGTTCAGGGTGCTGACTTTTTCCCCTGAACTATGTAAATGATATGTTTGATTGATTAAAGCACGTTTGTTAACCCATTTTGAGCTGCTTTCCTTTAGAAAAGCAGATCTAAGAACCTGTGTTGGCAGCCACCCTGGGGATGCTGGGGTGCTTGCTGCTACAATACTCTGGCCACATGATGAGAAGACAGGACTCATTGGAAAACATTCTGACACTGGGAAATGTTGAAGACAAAAGGAAAAGAAGATGACAGAGGATAAGGTGGATAGATAGTGTCGTGGAATCAATGAACATTATCTTGGATAAACTTCAAGAGATAATGGAGGAGGGGTGGCTAGGTGGTGCAGTGAATAGAGCACTGGCCCTAGAATCAGGAGGACCTGAGTTCAGATCAGGCCTCAGATACTTAACACTTACTACCTGTATGACCTTGGGTAAGTCACTTAACCCTAATTGCCCCTCCAAAAAAAAGAGAGATAGTGGAGGATAGAAGAGCCTTGCGTGTTGGGGTCCAGGGGGTGACAAAGAGTTGGACATGACTGAACAACAACAAAAGATTCTATTGGTGAAGCAAGGTGAGGCATGTGGACAGGGTATATATATATATATACACATACATATGATACAGATAGGTAAGTAGGAAAAGAGAGACAGACAGACAGATAGATAGACAGATAGATGGATAGATATCCTGTTCCCAATTTCCTATTTTATTTGCATCAATGAGTAGACTCTACCAGTACACTCACCATGGCCCCACTTCCTCCTTCACTCAAGTGGATTGAATCTCAAACATGTATCCACTTGTCTGTATTTTCTTAAACAATCATGATGAATTTACATGCTGCAGCACAGACATCATTTGTGAGGGGCCCTTGTAGAAGCTGCCTCACTTCAGTCATAGTCACAATAAACTATGGGTGTTCACGTGTGCCTATATGTATAAACACATGTTTATATTCCAAAAGATATTTTTCTTTGACCACTGACTGAATCCAACAGTACATTTATCATCCATGATCTTGGCATCCTGTTAGATTTTACACTTGTTACAAAAATACCTGGTGGGGTTTGTGTTTTAGTCAGGTTAATGGCCAAGGATCATCTCTTCATCTCACTGAAACAGAAGAAAGCTTTTTTCTTTGAACTTATACTCCCTTTAAGTCTATTACAACTGCCATATACCTGACTTTTTAACCTCTTCTCTCTTCAATACCATGTGCATTCTAACCAGTTCATCTCCTGGAGATGTTATCAGGACATCCAGGCATAGTAGTCTAGTGGGTGGTGGTAAATCCAGGTCTGGAGCTTAGGAGAAGGGCAGCCTTATAAGGATGCGTATACAGGTGAGAGCTAAAGCCAAAGGAAAATGCCAAGGGCGAGAGTATAGAGCGCAAAGAGAAAGAGTGCTGAGGACAGAATCTTGGAGAATGCCTAAAATTTAGGATAGGGAGAAAGATAGGTGATCATTAAAGAATTCTGAGGAGAGGCATTTGGCAGAGAATTACAGAAAGTTAAGGTAAAAAGAATTTCAAGAATAAGGGTGTGGTCAAAAGTATCAAAGGAAGAGATTGAAATAAGGTCCTTAGATTAGATCATTGGGAGACACTGGGTTACTTTTTAGAAAATGTCATTTAAGTGTTGAAGGATGGAAGTCACATTGAAATGGATAAAAGAATGAGAAGGGGGTGAATAAGGAAAAGTATCAGGTGTAGATAATTCATTCAAGAAGGTTAGTTGTGATAAGAAAGACAAAGAAAGGATGCTAGCTTATGGGTATAACAATATCTATCTATTTAGGATGGGGTACTTTAGTTCTTTGTAGAAAGAAAAGAAAGTGGTGTTAGAGAGGGAGACTGGAAAGTATAAGAAAGCCATGGGATAATTAATGGAGAAAGGTCCTGGAAGAGCTGGTAGAAAATGGTAGCAAGATCACAAGAGGTCTTAGGACAGGAAGTGAGTGAGAAGACATATTTCTTCCAATGAGACAGGAGGGAAGAAGAAGATTGAGTAAAGTGACAAGGTTCCAGATGATGTGAAGGACACTTTTGAAATGGTTAGCCATATGACCTAGACTGATTAGTAACAGGTCAAGTGATGTCCAATCACCTGATTAGTATCAGTATTCTAATACTAACTTTATATCTTCACATGCTCAGATCAGAGAACAGCAGTCCCAAGTGGTACAGAGTATTTGTTCTACAGTCAAAAGACCTTGGTTCCAATCTCATCTCTACTATTTATTATCTGTGTGCTTTTGGTGCCTACCAAATTCCAGGCACTGTGCTAGGTGCCAGGGATATAAATAAAACAATTCTTACTAGCAAGGACTTAAATTCTATGCGCTTAGACTCTCAGCTCTTCAGTTCCCCTACCTAAAAAATAAAGACTAGATGGCCATTAAGATTCCATTCAGCTCTAAATCTATGAGCTTGTTACTACCAGAGGGAGGTAAAGTTTAGGACTGGAAGTTAGTGGACATAATCCAAAGGCCAGAATAGTAATAAGCAGAGATACTATTGGATGACAAAATCCAAGGAGCTGAGAGGAGGAATGCATCAATTTTTTGACAGATTTTACAGAATCTTCAGACTCAGAAGGGATTTTGGAAACAATATAGTCCAGCCTATACATGAACAAAAGTCTTTTTTAACAACACCCTCTGTAAGTGGTTATATAGCATTTGGTGCTTAAAGATTTCTGGTTGGGAGGGATGGGAGCAGGGGACAGAATTTCACTGCCTCCTTAGGAAGCTCATTCTACCTTTGGACAGCTCTATGTTTTTGTTTTTGTAGTCCAAATCTACCTCTTTCCAGCTTCCCCTCTTTCTCCTAATTCTCCCTTCTTTGCTCAAACAAAATGATCATAATGTAATTATACTTTAGTTCTTCAAATACTTGAAATTAGCAATCATCCCCAAGTCTTCTCCAGACTAAATATCTGTAGTTCCTTCAGTCAATTCTCATTTGGCACAATCTTGAAGTATTTCACCACCATTATCATCCGCTTCTGGGTGCTTTAGCGCTTATCAGTGTCCTTCCTTAAATGTTGGTGCCCAGGCATTGTTTGACTAGAGCAGAGTACAAAGGTACCATCAGCTCCCTAACTCTGAATGTTATAATGCTCTAAATGCCACCTAAGTTTGTGTTAGCTTCGTGGACCTGGGTTACATCATTAACTCATGCTGACCATACAGTTCACTGAAACCTTTTTTTAAAACTTATATTTCATTGTTTTTCTTGGAATAATAATAATATTTAATATTTTATTGCAAATTAAAACAATTTTGAAATTCCATCTTACAGCCATCTGAATAGTAAAGATGATAAAATAGAAAAATGACGATTGTTTAAGGGGATGTGGATAGGACAGTCATGTATTGGTGAAACCATGAATTGGTTCTTCCATTCTGGAAAGCAATTTGGAACTATATCCAAAAAAGTCATTTAAATGTGCAAACTCTTCAACCCAGCTATATACCAGTAGGAAGCATTTGCTGTAAACAGGTCAACGAAAGAGAGAAAGGGTCCACATGACTTGAACAAACATATTTATAGCAATACTTTTGTTTTGGTATAGAACTCTAGAAACTGAGAGGGTTCTCATCAATTGTGGAAAGGCTGAAAAATTAGCACACGTGAGTATAAAAGAATAGTACTGAGTCATAAGGAATGATGAAAAGTATGGAGTCAGAGAAACTTAGGTCAACTTATATGAATTGGTGTAAAGTGAGCAGAAACATCAGAACAATTTGTATAATGTCAATAACAATGTAAAAGAAAATAATTTTGAAAGACCAGAACTCATATCAATGTGATGACCAACTATTTCTCCAAAAGACTGCTAATGAAACATACTTTCCATCTATTGGTTGAAAGCTTAAAGACTAAATATAGACTAAAGGTGC
This sequence comes from Petaurus breviceps papuanus, assembly GCF_028583685.1. NCBI lineage: Eukaryota > Metazoa > Chordata > Mammalia > Diprotodontia > Petauridae > Petaurus > Petaurus breviceps. The sequence goes on from NW_027185876.1 coordinate 16,965,695, forward strand.
AGAATTAGATAAATACTCTCAGATGTAGTCATTGTGTGGATTCATTTTTGACTGAATATACTTATCTATTCTAAGAGATGGCTTGGGGTCGGGGGGAATTGAGGAGTTTGCTAGAATATTTTCTTTCTAAATTTTGCAAAGAATTTATGTAATGTGGAGTTAATTGTTCTTTGGTAGAATTCACTTGTAAATTATTCCAGACTGGCTGGGGATGTTTCATTTATGGCTTATTCAATTTCTTTTTCTGAAATTGCATTAAACTACGTCCTTTTCATCTGATATTTACTAGTCTTTCTCTTTACTCCCTTCCATGTACACTATGATCTAGTGACATCAATCTCCTTACCATTCCTAGTGCAACAATCCATTTTGTTGGATCCATCCTTGAATTTTCACTGACTTCTACTTCTATTCCAAAATTTCTACTCAACTCTGTTTTCTTAACAAAAAATATTTGGAGGGTTTTTTTTTCTTTGACTTGGAAGTTCTGGATTTTGGCTATTACCTTACTAGTTTTCATATTAGGGTTTCTTTTAGGAGGTAGCCAATGGATTCTCTCCATTTTTATTTTGCCTTCTGGCTCTAAGATATCTAAGAAAGTATTCTTTCATATTTTCTTGAAATATGATGTCTATGGTCTTTTTAAGGTCATGGCTTTCAGGCAGTTCAATGATTTTCTCTTTGTGAATCCTTTTCCAAGTCAGCTGTTTCTATATTAAATGACTTATATTTTCTGTTTTTTTTTCCAAACTTGTGACTTTGTTTTAATATTTTGTTGTTTCATGGAGTCACTAATTTCTATGTGACCTGCTCTAATATTCAAGGAGTCTTTTTTGAATAAGGTTTTGCACTAAGCTGTTAATTCTTTTTCTAAGACTTTTCTATCTCTCATTTCCCTTCTATTTTTTTCCTCTACCATTCTCATTTCATTCATAAAATATTTTTTTTGCCTTTTTGGGGGGCAATTGGGGTTAAGTAACTTGCCCAAGGTGGCATGGTTAGTGTGTGTGTGTGTGTGTGTGTGTGGGTGTGTGTGTGTGGGTGTGGGTGTGGGTGTGGGTGTTAAGTGTCTGAGGCCAGAACCAAACTCAGGTCCTCCTGACTCCAGGGCCATCGCTTTACTGACTGTGGCCCCTAGACACCCTGAGAAAATAATTTTAACTTTTTTTAAATCATTGCTTCATTTCTTCCAGGAGTTGTAACTCAACTTCTGTTCAATCATTGTTTTTCTTTGAATTATTACTTTTAAATGGTTTGCAGTTGTTTTCTTATTCTGGGTTTATGTTTTGGGTATCCCTGTCACCATAATAGCTCTTGGTTCATTTTATTGTTTACTCACTCTTTTACCCTGATGTCCTGACTTCAGACTTTACATGATCATAGTGCCTGGCACATAATAGCTACTACATATATATATATATATATATATACATATATATAAATTTTTATCCCTTTTCTCCCTTCCCCCATTAGGGCCAGGCTCAGCACACTTCTGGAGGAAATGTTTGGGCTGGGCTGGTCCTCTTTTGTATTCATATAAGTCTTGTTGGTGCCTTTTCTTAATATTGAGTGCAACAATCCTTGAAGACCTTAGGCTTGCCCTAAGGATTTCAAAGTCCCCTTTTATCTGAGCACCTGAGCTCCTTACTGTACTTCTGCAAGCTGGAGATCTGCAAGTTTTCAGGGTGCTTAAAGAAGTCTAATCCAGGGCAGTCTGAACTGTGCAAGCTCTCAACCTAGGTTTAGATCTAAGAAACAGCGCTATTGGCTTGCCCCTGGTGAGAGCTCAAAATGCTGCTGAATACAACTCCTACAAACTAGTCAGAAGTTTCTACAGCTTCAGAATGCCAGAACTGAAGGATCCCCTTTTGTCTGTAGGCTTCCGCATAGTCTAGGGGCTAGAAGTGAGACTCTTGTTTTATTCCCAAGGTCAGTGTCACACAACTGCTACATGACCATCTTCTTGTTCCTTTCTCAACTCAGATGTAATATTTCTTTTTGCCCTGGCTTGCCATCAGTAGACCTAGCTCTGGACAGTGAGCAACAGACTTGCCAGTGGGCACCTGTTCCTTGTCCCTTTACATTATCTAGATATATGACCTCTTCTTGCCCTAGTGCTTAACCTCAGATTCTAGATCAGTGCCTGGAGTAGAATACTCTGCATGGAACACTACTAGTAGTCTCTGCCCCCATTATCTGCTAGATTTAAAAATTCTTTATTGGACAGGAACCATGTCTTCTACCTCCCTTAAAATCAGCATGATGTAGTAGAGAGAAGACTGAATCAGAACTCAGAAAACCTGGTTTTAGTCCCAGCTTTGACAATACCTAATTGCTTACTGTCTTTGTAAATATGGACAAGCCACTTCTCCTTCATGGGTAATAAGAAGGGGTTGGTCAAGATCAACAGGATCAAGCACCAGGTCTGTGGGTTGCATATGGCAACACTCCCCAATGTGGTAGGAACCAGATAAAAATAAAAATGGAAAATATCAAACAAAATAAATAAAAATACAATAGAACATAGATAATTTAATATGTAGTTTTCTAAGTCAATATGAAGCCTCAGAAATCCTTATGAATGATTTAGAGTTTGACCCCTCTTATCTGAAAGACCTCTAAAATCCCTTCTAACATTGAATAACCCTGAATGGAATTCCAGAAATCTAGATCTTCCTCAGTCTACTAGAGTGCTGACTACATAGTAGGCACTCAATAAATACTTGATAAATTGATTGTTTCTCTTCCCTATACCAAGGTCAGTTGCTTAGACAAACCCACAGATATTGTTTAAAATCCAATCAAACATATTGTTGTCCCCATGAAGCTGAGCTATCCATCAAATTCACCCTCTGGGCAGTGTGACTTGATGATGCCAGGTGGCTCTAAGTGAGGGCAGAGGGAACAGGCAGCAGGAACCCACATGTCTCACTGCAGTCCTGGCAAGTGGGCCTACCCACTCCATATGGGTGATAATTCTTTTTCCCAACCATTGGTTACACTCTTTACCATGACAAGGGACTCCCACTGTTTTGGTCACAATTATTTCCACATTCCAAAAAGAGAGGCTCTTGCATTAGTTTTATCCCAAGACCAAGCAAGGTCCCAAATGTCTTGCCCTAGTTTTGCCTGAAAGGAGCAGAACAAAGGCAAGGACATAAAAGCTATGAAGAAATCGATTTCATATGATTGTAAAAAGAAGTTCGAATAAGAAGAGCTGCCCCAAACCAAAGAATGTGCTACTTCATTGACAGTGAGATGCTCATCTGGAGATTTTCCAAGCAGAGAATAGATAACCATTCATTCATTCATCAAGCATTTATTAAGTACCAAGTGCTGTATGTGCTAAGCACCAGCTATAAATAGAAATATAGCTACAACACAGATCCCCCTCCCAAGGAGGTTATGATCTAATGGGTATGAAGGTAAGGGAAGACATACATAAATAGTCATAATATAAGGAAAATGAGATAAAAGCAAAGGAAAGGTACAAGCAAAGCGATAATATATATTTGGGGAACTTTTATGATGGAGATGATATCTGAATTAAGCCTTGAAGGAAAGAAGGGAATGATTTCAACAAGAACCAAGAAATAGAAGTCTGTCTCTGACATGGAACATGGGATGAGCAGAGTTCTGATAAAGAGAGATGGCAGAACAAGGTTTGGGATCAGACCAGTTTAGCTGGAATGCAGAATTTATGCAGGGGAGTAGTATGAGAGAAAGTTAAAAGGTAGAATGGAACATGATTATGGAAGACCTTGAGTGCCACAATAAGGATTTATATTTTATTCAATAGAGGTTTTATTCATTGAGAGCTTTTTAGTGAAGGAGTGATATGGTCATTGTGGTATGGCATTAGGAAGATTAACATGACAGGTACACGAAGGATGAATTGGCACAAGGACCAGCTACAGTGAGAAGTAGCAAAATCATCTGGGAGGCTATTCTATCATCCCAAGAAAGAGAGGTAAGGTCCTTATTTACAGGGTAAGGGGAGTTGGGCAGTTAGGTGGCACAATGGATAGAGTGCCAGGTCTGGATTCAGGGAGACTCATATTCCTGAGCTCAAATCCAGCTTCAGACACCTCCTAGCTGTGTGACCTGGGCAAGTTACTTAACCCTGTTTGCCTTTTGTTTCCTCATATGTAAAATGAACTGAAGAACGAAATGGTGAACCATTCCAGTATCCTTGCCAAGAAAACCCCACATGGTGTCATGAAGGGTTGGACATAATTGAAAAGACTGAACAACACTAGAATAGTTGCATTCGGGTTTGAGAAGTCATAGGACCATAGATTTAGAGTTGGGAAGGAAATCAGAGGTTTTGTATTTCTACTCCTTGATTTCCCAGCAGAAGAAACTGAGACCCAGAGAGGCAAAATAGCTTGGCTTTTTAGCAGTATCATAGGATACAAACTAAGGCTTTATTGCTCCAAGTTCAACACATTTCCAGTTTCTCCTGTACCATGCTACATCATACATCTCTTCATTCCTTTGGACTTATAATTCATCATGAAGTTGATCAAAATTCTACAGCATTTCAAAGTTGTTTTTCTCTATAATGGTGGTGTCCTTGTCTTGATTGTTCTGGTTTTCTCACTTCACTGTGCATCCGTTCAGAGATGTCTTTCTAGGTTCTTCTGAAATGGTCCATTTTGTCATGTCTTATGGTCCAATATTATTCTACTATCCTGATATGCTGTAATTTGCTTAGCCATCCCCCAGTAGGAGCATACCCCTTAGTTCCCACATTTTAACTACCATGAGAAAAGATTCTATAACTATCTTTCCACATATAGTTTTTTTTTCCTCTTTGATTTCTTTGGAATATAAATCAGATTTGTTTAATCAAACTTGGTAATTAATTATATGAAGCTAGTTCAGGAGAGAGAGGGAATTCAAAGATGACTCCCAGATCTAAACCTGGGTAGCTGGATTGTGTCATCAACAGAAGCAGACAAGTTAAGTGAGGAAAGAATTCAGAAGATATGATGTGTTTAGTTTGGGGAATGCTAAATTTGAAGTGAACAGTAGGGTGCATAGGGCAACAAATACACCTGGCAGTTGGACATATTTAATGTTTTACCTTTGAGGAGATATTGTGGGAAAGATAGAGGTTAAGTAGTATACCTATAGTTAGGTGGTGCAGTGCATAGAACATCGGGTATGAAGTCAGGAAGATGTGAGTTCTAATCCAGCTTCATACACGTAGAAGCTGTGTGATGCTGGACAAGTCCTTTACCTCCATTTACCTCAGTCTCATCTGTAAAATGGGGACAATAAATAGCACCTACTTCCCAGGATCATTGTGGGGACCAAATTAGGGAGGGATTATAATCTGCCTTGCATATAGGAAGTGCTATGTAAAAGTTATTATTCACTATTATTATTAGCTACACAGTTGAGATAATTCAAGCTATAGAGTCAATGAGGTTACCATGGGATCCATCAGAGATCCTGTAGAAAAGATTCTTGCATTATGTGGAGGCTTAGACTAGCTCAATCCTCAGGTCATTTAGAAGTGTAAGACATGATGATTCTATCTCTGAAGAATTATAGAAGCATAGGTCATAACTGGACCTCTAGTAATCCTTAAGTTGCCTTGTTTTCTACAGCTAGAACTGTAACTCAAGCTGATATGTGCAAGGCCATCTTGAGGCATAGGGTCAAGAGGAAACCTCAAAGGAGTGTGAGAAGCCATTAAACAAACACTCTCTGGTTTCATGCCCCTAAAACAGAACCCTCCTAGTGCTAAGAACAGAGACAATGCCCTAGGGACCTTGTCAGGACGGGTGGGCCTGTGAGTAGAACTATTTAATGGTACCTTAAAAAACAGACTGGGGATGTCAAAATGGAGGTTGTGCATGGACAGATTTGCTAGGCAGAGGAGGGTAAAAAGCCATCATCATACATAAGACAAAAGTCCTGACTTGGGAATAGAAGGCCTGAGTTCCCATCCCAGACCTCTGTCTACCTAGCTGTGTGATCTTAGAGGAGCACCATCATATAATGGATAGAGTATTGAAGTTGGAGTCAAGAAGACATGGGTCAGATTTTGGGGGTCAAAAATCCCAGCTCGTTAATATACTATGTGCCCCTGAAGAAGTTCTTAATCTCTTTGTGAGTTTTCTCACCTACAAAATGAAGGGGTTGGAGTCTATATCCCCTAAGTTCCCTTCCAACTCAAAATCTGTGATTCCAAACCACATTTGTATTGACTCTCAATTTTATCATATGCAAAATGAAAAGGTTGAATTAGAAGAGAATGTACCACAGTGGATGGAGTGCTAGTCAGAAGGACCTGGGTTCAAGTCCTACCCCAAAGTTTACTATCTGTATGACCTTGAGCAAGTTACTCAATCTCTATAAGTCTCACAGTCCAGCATCTAGGTGGTGCTGTCAATAGAGCAGCAAACCCAGAGTCAGGAAGACCTGAGTTTAATTCAGGTCTCAGACATTTGCTGTGTAAACCTGGGCAAGTCACTTAACTCTGTTTGCCTCAGTTTCCTCATCTGCCAAATGAACCAGAGAAGGAAATAGCAAACTACTCCAGTATCTTTGCCAAGAAAACCACAATGAGGTCAAAGAGAATTGGACACAACTGAAAAACAACTTAAAAACAATAACACAAACCTCAGACTTCCATTCTCTAAATGAGGGAGCTGGACTAAAAGGACTCTAAGATTGCTTCCATTTCCAAATCTATGATCCTAAACGATCTCGAAGTTCCGCTTTAATATTCTGTGATTATAAGGCCAGAGAGGAAACAAGATCCAGACTTGCCTCTTTATGATGAATTAAAAGATGAGCTATGAATCTTAGAGGGGAAAAAAGGAGTTGTTTACCCCACCACTGCCATTTCTTTCTTGTCATGTGCCTTTTAAAAATGGATTCTGTAATTAGAGAGAGAGAGAAATTGTATACACACATATATATATGTATATACATATACATATAAAAAGAGAAGATAACTTGGAAAGTAAAGGGAAATTCAAAGGTATTTACTACTTGGTGGCAAAACAAAAAATATTTAACTATATGTATGCATATTGTTATAAATATATTTATAGCATTAATATTTATTTATAATACAATATATGTATAATAGAAATATATCCTCCTTATGTCTCCAGGAGGGTTTCAAGATAGGCTTAGATTTATTAGGGCTATTTGTCTGAGGGAGTTTCCTTTGTCCTCCATAGTAGACCAGTCATTTATAGCATACTTGGTTTCACTTTCTGTAAGGTGAAATAAAGGGGATCCTCTAGGACACCACCATCCTCCTGGTCACCAAGGCTACTAACCTTCATGTCCTTCTCCACTTTTTACTGTCACTTCCCATATGCAAGTCATTTCCAGTTCTTGTCATCTCTCCTTTCACACTATCTCTCAAATACACCCCCTTCTCTTCTCACAAATCCACTACCTGAATTCAGACCTTCATCATTTCCCTCCCATAAGCCAATAGCCTTCTAACTGGTGTGTCTGCCTTGAGTTTCTCTGCACTTTAACCCATCATCCACTAAGCTGCCAAGGTGATTTTTTGAAAATGCAAGTCCAGGGGTGGCTAGGTGGCACAATGAATAGAGCACCAGCCCTGGAGTCAGGAGGACCTGAGTTCAAATCCTGCCTCAGACACTTAACACTTACTAGCCATGTGACCTTGGGCAAGTCACTTAACCCCAACTGCCATTGCAAACAAAAACAAAAAGAATATGTAGGTCCAACCAGTTTACCACCCTGCCCATTGAGGTCCAGTAATTCAAATACCTGCAAGTTCAAAACAAACTCTTCTATTCATCATTTAAATCTCTTCATGACTTGATCTTTTCTGTCCTTTCTAGTTTTCTTACACATGTCCTCTCTACATACTACAATCAAACCACACTTGACTTAAGTGAAGTTCCATGAATAGGATACTCTGGTCTCCTTTCCCATGCCTTTACCTTGACCATTTCCCTTGCTTGGAATGTTCTTTTCCTTTCATTATGCCTTCTGATATCCTTGACTTGCTTCAATACTTAGCTCAAGTCTCATCTTTTATAGGAAGACTTTCCTAGCTCCCACAACCCTTAGCTACTAATGCCTTCTCTTCTAGGATTACTTTCTATCTACTCTCTCTCTCTCTCTCTCTCTCTCTCTCTCTCTCTCTCTCTCTCTCTCTCTCTCTCTCTCTCTCTCTCTCTCTCTCTTTCTCTCTCTCTCTTTCTCTCTCTCTCTCTCTATATATATATATATGTATATATCTATCTATCTATATATGTATATGCATATCTATCTATCTGGTATATAACTAATAATTTATGTATTGTCTCCTCCATTGGAATGTGAACTCTTCAAGGACACGGACCTTATTTTTGCCTTTCATTGTATCCTTAGGGTTTGGTACAATGCCTGGCATAAAATAAGTACCTGATAAATGCTTTGTCATTAACTGACTCTTACCTCGATTGTTTGATTAGAAACTGGAGACCTATTAACCCATTTGAGGTTATGTAAGCATGAGCTCTACGTAAGCAATAGTTGAAGATCATTTTCCAGAGTAAATTCTGAGTAAGGGCAATGAGGCTAAAAAAAAAAATAGTGGCATGCAATGGGGAAGCTTGATATTTTAGATCATCACCCAGGACTGGACCTTAATATGTGTAAACTCCAGGCTCAAGGGGCTCTGGCCATGGGTTACATGTGAAATAAGGGGACTGGACCAGGCCTAGCTGTTTGTAATCCCATGTCTTCTTTACCCCTTCTCCAAATTATTATGTATCAGTACACTGTAAGGTAGATTTCTTCTGGAGAATAATTATCTCTGGGAGAAGGATCAGAGAAACCATTTTTTATTCCTGGTTATTCATTTTGGAGAATTTGTCCTAATATCAACAAAGCACTTTTACTCTAGCTCATCCACCATGCATGGAAATAGGTTTGTCATTAGAGAACTGTTGTAATGGGGTTTTATCTGTACCTGCAAGAAAAAGAATTTTACGACAAATTAGTAATGGAAATGAAGGAAATGTTAGCTACTTAAGAGTGGAGACCTTTAGCAATAGCATTTGCATGAGGAAAAATGAATATGCTCATTATAAATGATTCTTATCTTCTCGTTAAAGCATTTAGACTATCCTCTGCACACATGGTTCTGCATGCCCTTTCCTGTCTTCCCTGGTAAAGACATGTGTTAAGAAGTAATAAAACTGTATGTCTTTGAAGGGTGTCCTCTTAGACTTTTCTAAGATCTGACTATACATGCAGGTGATCACACATACACACACACAAACACATATATAGGTACTCTGGAACAGGTCAAAAAGAGGTTTTCCTTAACTAAACAATCCAAGAAGTAAATACTACAGCATTCAGTTTCCCCATTTTACAGATTGATCTATTGACCTCCATGGCACAGAGAGTTGAAAACAATAGGGAATTGGGGACTGAGACACATGGAAGAGAGAGAGAGGTTGAGAAAAAGCAGAGGAAAGAAAGATGATAATATGAGAGAGGGATAGAGTCATGTAAGAAGAGAAGGAAGACAGGAGAAAAGAAAGGCCAAGTAGGGCAGCAGAAGACTAGGGAAAGGGTTGAGGAGATAAGAAAAGGGGAGGGACAAAAACAGATGGAGGAGAGGAAAGAGACAGGAGGGGCATTGGCCTAGGCTGCTGCACCATATGCAACTATTACTTACTTGAATGATTTCAAGGATCTGTGATTTCATCTTTATGGGTACTGTCTCTATCCATGCAGGTCTCAGACCCTCTAAACCTTGTGAAAAAAATTTATAATGGGGTGGTTAACCCAATGTAATGAGCCCCTGCAAATTTAAGTACCTTGATCCTCAGTCCATAGCATGGTAAGACTTGTTTGAGCTTATAATAATGAGAGGGAGGGAGGGAGAGAGAGAGACAGAGAGAGAGAGAGAGAGAGAGACAGAGAGAGAGAGACAGAGAGACAGAGACAGAGAGAGAGAGAGAGAGACAGAAACAGAGAGACAGAGACAGAGAGACAGAGACAGAGCAGAGGGAGAGAAGGAAAGAGAAAGAGTGAAATGGGGGGAGGGAGAGAGAGGAGGGAGTGAGAAAGCTGAAATTACCTTATTTGAGCTTCACAACTCTGTGAAGTAGGTAGCATGTATGTTGTTATTTCCATTCTATGGATTAGGAATCCGAGGATGACAGCACCTCCAAAAGCATGCACTTTGTGTCATCTGATACAGACACAGCCACAATAGAATTTGAACCTAGGACTGTTCCGGCTTTTGCCAGCAATGTTCTTTCTACTGCTGGTACTGCCTCTCATATAATGTCAAAGTGGAAGGACGCCTGGCAATCATCACCACCACCTCTCATTTTTTAAATGAAGAAAGTTGGCCCCACAGAGTAGTAACTTGACCAAGACAAGACTACTATGAAATGTCACAGATGAGACAAGAACCCTCACTGCCTGATTCTAATAAAACCACCATGCATCTCATGGCATACAATGTCATGTACCACTTTCATTGCCTCTGAGAATTGAGGGTCATCCCCATGCCACAAGGAAGAACCAGAGTAGAAGTCAATGGACAATGCAGCTATTAATCAAATATAAATGTTAAGAATCCAGCCCTGCTAAGACATTTTTATAGGAATGTTAAAATAAGTAAAGAGAAAGGTGACAAGGGGTTTGTGGAGAAGAGGGAGAGAAAAGGAGAGCATCAAAAGAACATGTTTTTGGATGAAGCATGTCTGTGCACATTTTACCCTTACAAATCTTTAAAGAAAAAATTCGATAAGCTTTCCTCAAGTTTAGGGTTGTGGGTTCAGACTTCCCTATAGGTTTCTCATTTGAAGCAAGGATGTGAATAGAATTCTAGGAATTTTTTTCCATCATTCATCACAACTCAGAAATGGAGGAGCTGAGTATTGGGGGATTCAGCTCTTCTGTGCCTCCACTGCCAGCTCAATTATAACCTATTTTCACTTAAACAGGAAGAAAGTCAAATCAGTTAGTTTGGTTCTCTGTTGGCAGCAGCCCTAGGAAAAGGTTTGGTGGAGAAGGAAAGATGCTGAGATAATGAGTTACAATGAGGTTTTTGGATTCTCTGTGGATTTCAGTTATCCCTCCTGTACCCATTCCCTGATAGCGCATAAAATCAAGAGTTGGTTGAACCCTTTTGCCCATGGGAAAGTTAATGCATGACTGGGGTCAGGAAATCATCTCTGGGCACTGGGAAACATCCTGGCCAAGATGCTCTCAGCCACACCACAGGGTATCCAATTCAGAGTGAGTGCTCACTAGAAGCAAAACCCTCTTTCAGATGGCAGAAGTATAGCCACATATGGTTACACCTTTTAAACTAATTGATATTACAGTCTGTTGTCTTTCCTTCACTCCACTGATCAGGAGTCAGGAGGAGGGGGGAGGAATCTGGTTCTTCTGTAAGAAATTATTATCAATTGAAAGCTTGCTATGGTGGGAGTCAAAAGCCCTGGATACTACTTAGTTCTACCTTTCCCAGTGACATCTTTCACAAATTTGAGCAAAGATCACTTTACTAATTTGGGCCTCAGTTTCCCTGTATATTAACTGAGGAGATTGGACTTGATTCAAAAGACAATTTAAAGAGAAATTAAGATAATTAAAATATGATTGCTATTGAGTTTGGGAGGCAGAAGGAGGAAGGGAATAATCATTTCTATAGCATCTACCATATGGCAGGCACTGTGCTAAGTGCTTTATAAATATTATCTCATTTGATCTGCACAACAACCCCAGGAGACAGTGTTATGATCTCAGAAGCAAACAGAGCCTAAGTGACTTGCCCAAGGTCACGCAGCTTGTAAGTGTCTGAGGCTGAATTTGAACTCAGGTCTTTTTAACTCCAGACCCAGCCCCTCTACCCACTGAGCCACCTAGCTGGTTTAGGAATATACCACATATTTTTTGCCTAATGTTTTTGTTTTGTTTTGCAGCAGAAGAAGATCATCTACCTAACTGTATCAGTCTGAGAAGCAGAGTAGTATAAAGGAAAGAGTGGTTAGACTTGAAGATGTAGTTGAGGGAGAGAGAAAAAAAGAGGCACTAATGTTATATAAGAAGAAAACCTGGGTTCAGATGCTGCCTTCCATACCTGCTGTGTGGAGAAGTGTCACTTAACCTCTCAGTGTCCTCATCCAATGGTGTCCAAAGTAGTGGCATTGTGGGAGGGAGAAGGGTGGGGAGGGAATATGGAACACTGTAAACCAGGGAGCTATCACATAACTCCTAGGGCTCTGTGATCAACCAATACTCTGGACAAGCAATTGTGAAGTTGCTTCTGTTACAGCTCCTGTATGGTGTACCACTCCCTTTACCCATTAAAACTCAACACTGCTCTACTCCATCCCATCTCGTGACTGCACTCCCACAAGTGCAGCAGGTATTGGTCTCTCAGGACAGTTATAACCTAACTGGGACCCAGGAACCTACGATAGCTAGAGACAAAATTCCCTACCCCTCAAATCACCTAATAAATGACATAGGTGATCCTTAGAAGGGTATTACACTTCACTTCTAATGGCATATACATAAACTCACACTTTTTATTTTCTGGAGAAAAAAAGTAACACTGAATGAACAGGTTGCATTAGAGATTTAGTTATATTATCTTTCCTTGAAAATCCACATCTCTTCTAAACTTGTTTATTTCTGACGAAGCCATATTTCAGTCTCCTAGTTTCTCAACTTCTTATCTGTGATTTTTCACTGAAAAAAAATCCTCTCTCCAAAGTTACCAATGATCTCTTAATTGTCAAATCCCATATAACCTTTTTTCAACCCTCATTCTTCTAGAATTTCCAATAACATTTTATACTGTTGTCCATACTGTCTTCCTAGATCTATATTTTACCCATTTGGGGCTGTGAAGAACAATCAATGTATGTATGTCGGCTATCAAAACCCTCATATCTGCAACACAAAAAAACTTGAAAACAGAATTCTCTTTATTTTTTCCCCTATCCACCACCCCAAAATACCAATCCCTCTGGATATCCCCTCCTCCAATCAGCTCTCTCCCATATGAAAACAAAATTCTCTAAACTATTTAAAATTCTTCTAAATTAAGAGTTTTCATGGACTCTGAACCCATTTGTTAAAAGTATAGAATGTCAACATTTTCCAATTAATCTGCAAGAACAACTGATTAGCTGAATTTGAAAAAGAAAAAACTTCTGCATAATGCAATGGGATTGCAAAATGAGCAGCATGATTAAGTAAGGGTTGCCAATGATTCCCTTCCATTTGTAACTTCCATTTATGAGGCATATTTTTCAGCTCTGACATCCACTAAAACCAAGTATCAAAATAAACCAAACTTAGAACCAGACCTTCACATTGCTATATTAAAAAGTATTAAACCAAGATTTTCAAAAATAATGAGGCATATTCAATCACTTCACTCTCATCAAACATATAATTTTTATCACAATATTTTAATGAAGCCAAGGTTTTCTACAATTGACAAAATGTTATCAAAATGCTATTTTATCTTTATCTTTTTATATCTCTATTTCTGTGCAAATTAATAGCATAGTAATATATGTAAATAATGTGTATGTAAATAACACACATATAAGGGGTATATACTCAAGAATTTTCTGCTGCTAAGGGTATGTATCCATAGTCGGTTGGATACCAGTGTCCTTGGTGGCCCACAAAGACTAGAAATTAGATATGAGTCAATATTTTGTATCAGTGGTGGGCTGTTTTCCACCAGGAGTTCCCTATGCAAGGAAAAATAAAAAAACAGGTCCAGACAGTGCCCACTTCTAAGCATAATAGAAATGTCATGTGGTTTGGGTCTTTCTTCAAATTATTTGGCAATTCTCTGAACCAGGTGCATAGTCCTGGTAATAGGTATTAGGCAGAAGGTACACAGGGCTTAATGAGTTACAGATAATTTAGTAGTTTGATAATCTATGTGTGGATAATATATAAGTATCTGTCTCTTGCAACATCATAATTAAAACCTTATGAAACCTGGCCAGTTGTGACACACAAATAGATATTTAACGCCAGCATTCTCCTACCTCTGTGCAGTCAGTCCCATAGGATATCCTCCATGTCTGGAACATATCCTCTGGTAATATGTCAAAATTTTTCTCTGCCCTCAAGGCCCAGCTCAGGTTCACCTCCTCTGAGAAGACTTCCTTTATCCCCTTCCCTCCCCAAATATGTTCTCATCCTCCACAAAATTCCCTAGGGGACTTGACTTGTATCTCTCTCCTTTGTCCCCATTTTTGTCTACCTTGTATAGTACTTTTCTGTATATACATCATTACTTACTCCTCCCCCAAAAAAAAGATAACCTCCTTTAGGGCAGGCACCTTTGAAATTGTCTTCCACATAGTCTTGGAACAAAGTGAAAGTCTAAGTAAAAGTTCAGGGAATAGAATATAAAAATTAGACACATAGAATGGGCAAAATGTTGTATTTTCTAGTTCATAAAGCATTGCATCGTGTTCTCTTTGACTATAAAAAGGTTTGCATTCACTCTCAAGATCTATATTTCACCTGATCTGTTGACAGGCTATGAAGGGAAATGAGAATTTCCCCTCTCAATTCTGATCAAATGCATAAATAGAGGTGCCAGCAATTAACTTAAAACTCTGGCAACTCATGTCTCCTGTCTTATTTAATGTTGGGGCTGGTGTTGCTAACCTCTTAAGATGTCTTGCCAGAATTCAGCTGCGCTTATTTTCTCAGGGATTTGTGTCCCATTTATCATGGGCCTCCAGCCTGGAAACCCTTTCAACTCCCAACCCAGCACCATCACTTTCCAACCCCACCAGTTCTTTACAAACCCTGGTGGGCCTCAAAGATACAGAATCAGTTAGTATAGAAATGAGATTCATAGAACATATAGGATTCCAAACCAAAAGAGATCTCAGAAAAAAATTTCTCAGCTATATTCAGATTTTCTCATTCCATAATCCCTTTATACTTTTAAAAATTATTGAGGAACTCCCCCCCCCAAAAAAAAACTTTTGCTTATGTAGACAAACAACTTTGAAAAAATTAGCAATTCTATGAAGGAAGATACTATCCACCTCCAGAGGAAAAACTGACAAATAGAAGTATGCATAGTATGGTTTTACATATCTATCTATCTATCTATCTATCTATCTATCTATCTATCTATCTATCTATCTATCTATCTATCTATCTATCTATCTGCCTGTCTACCTGTCTATCTGTATCAAATGATGGCCTTCTGTAGTGTGGAGTGGGAACAGATGGAGGGAGACAGTTTGGAGATTAAAATGCAACAACATATAACTGTAAAGTACATTACATGTAATGTAACTACTTCTCTAATTTTTACAATTCAGATTTAGCTTCAGAGCCCCACTATTTGTCAAGGCAAATACCCTTATCCCTTACTACCTCGTCCAGTGTTTTCATTCTAATCCAATGTACTCCTATCTTCTTCTGCCCTGGGCTTCCACTGTGACCTCCAAAACTAAAACTCATGCCTGTCGTTAAGAAACTTTCCTTCATTGTAGACACCTTCCTCTTCCACTCTTAGTATCTTTTCTGAATTCACAGAAATATGGCTTTCTCCTTAAGATCATTTATTCTTTAACGAGACCATTTTAATTTTGTCTCCAGTACTAGTGCCAGATCTAATAAATTTCGTTTTTTCAATTCTCATACTTTTCGACCTCTCTACAGTCTTTGACAGTGTCAATCACCCACTTCTCCTTGATACTCATTTTATCTATAGATTTCCATAACACTGCTTTCTCTTGGTTCTCATTCTATCTGTCTGACTTCTTCTGAGTCTTTTTTGTTAGATTTTCATATAGGTTATTCCCACTAATCTTAGGTGTCCCCAAAGCTTTGTCCTGGACCCTTGTCTCTTTTCACTCTATATTATTTCACTCAGATCTCATCTGTTCCCATGGACTCATTTATTATCTCTATGCTGCTGATTCTCAGATCTAGTAAACCAGACCTAACTTCTTTATTGACCTTCAGATTCACATCTCCAATTGCTTACTAGACAATAGACACCTGGAAGTTCTGTAAACATCTAAAACTCATTATCTCCAAAAGTGATTCACTATCTTTCATTCAAACCTCCCACTCCATTTATTCCAATGCTTTCTGGTGTTTTTAAAAGGAATGATTTTGTGTCTTGTCAAGAGTTTATTTCTTTTTCCTGTATCTATTGATGTAATCATATGATTTTTGTTATTCTTGTTATTTATATGATCAATTATATTACTAAGTTTGCTAATATTGAACCAGTGTGCATTTCTGGTATAAGTCCACCCCAGTGATAATATGGAATCTTGGATATGTTGTTGTAGTCTCTTTGCTAATATTTAATTTAAAATTTTTGCATCAATATGCATTTGGGATATTGGTCTATACTTTTCTTTCTCTGCTTTGACCCTCCCTGGTTTTTTACCAAGATTATCTTTCTAATTTGGTAGGACCCTTTGTTCCCTATTTTTTCAAATAGTTTATTTAGATTTAAAATTAATTGTTCTTTAAATGTTTGATAAAATTCACTTATAAATCTTTAAGTCAGAGGTTTCCTCCCACACTTGGGGAGTTTACTTAAAACAACTTCAATTTATTTTTCTATGATTAGAATATTTAAGTCTACTAATTATTGCCCTGTTAAGATGGATATTTATGGTTATTTTTAATTAGTCCACTTCATTTAGATAGAAATTATATTGGCATATGGTTTCATAAAATACTTATTAATAATTTTTATGATTTCTTCATTAGTTATAAATTTACCTTTTTCATTTTTATATTGTTAACTTGGTTTTTATTTTTTAACTCATATAAATGCTAACATTTTTCTCATGAAACAGTTTTATTTTTTAATTCATTGGATCTTTTTTAAATTTTGTTAATTTTTTATTTATTTTCAGGATTTATATTTTGATTTATATATTTGATGTTAAGGGTTCTTAATTTGTTGGGATTTAATGGGTTTTTTTAATTGCATGACAACTTGCTCATCTGTTCTGTCTTTTATTGATAATAGTGCTTTAAAATACCAATTTTCCCCTAGGGACTGCTCTGGCTACCTCCAAAAATGTTGGTATGTTGCTCATTTTTATTATTTTTGATCAAATTGTAGATTGTATTTTAACCCACCTTTTCTTTAGGTATTTCATTAGTGACTATTGATATGTTTAATTACATTGTGATTTAATAAGAGAGGCCCCCCTATATTTTTTCCTTTAAATTTTTAGGTACTATGTTATTGGGTTCATATATATTTGATATTAACATTAATTCGCTGTCTTTCAGCAAATTGTAGTTTCCCAGTTTATATCTTTTAATTACATTTTTTTTACTGTTTCTTTATCCAAGATAATGGTTTTCTACCTTTTTCTTTAACTTCAACTGTAGTATGTGTTTTACTTCAGTCTCTTATTTTAACTCAGTGTGCATCTTTCTGTTTCAAGTATGTTCCTTGTTGACATTGCATTGTTGGATTCTAGTTTTCAATCCATTCTTGCTATCAGCCATTTTATGAGTGAGTTCATACCATTCACATTTATAGTTGTGCTCATTAATTGTGTATTTCATTCCAACCTATCCTCATACTTTTCCTTTTCTTTATTTTCCACTTCTACATAGGGACATGATATATGTATCCCCTCTGAATTCTACCTTCATTAGGGAAAATATTAATAATAGCACATCCCATCATTGTGAGGATCAAAAGGAAGGAAATAAACATTTGTATAGTGCCTTCTGGGTATAATATTCCATTCCTTTATGGTGATAGCAGCTAAAATATGTGATTCTGACTGTGGTTTTCTTGATACTTAGGTATTTTTGTTTATTTGTTTTCTTTTAGGCTGCTTGCAGTATTTTTTATTTGACCTGAAGGCTTTCCTGGGGACATTAGTTTTGGGTTTCTTTCAGGAGGTAACCCCTGAGTGCAACCTATTTTCTCTTGTCCTCTACATCTAAGAGTTCTGGAAATTTTATTTTATGATTTCTTGAAATATGAAATTTAGGTTCTTTGGGGTTCAGGGAGATAATTTCCAAATAACCATCATTCCTAAATTATTTCTCTTTGATCTGTTTTCAAGGACAGTAGATTTTGCTATGAGATACCTATATTTTCTTCTACTGTTTTCAGTACTTAGCTTTAATATTTCTTGACTTATCGAATCTTTAAAATATATTTGATCAGTATTTTTTCAGGGAGTTTTTTTTCTTAAGTAAGATTTTATATCTCTCATTCCAACTCATTAATTCTCTTTCTGGATATTTCTTCCTTAGATCGCATTCCTGTTCTCTCTTTTTCCTCTAATATTCTCATTTAGTTTTTAGAAATATTTTAACTTTTTTTTTACTCCTGCTTTATCTCTCTCAGAAATTCTATTTTGAGGGGTGGCTAGCAGCACAGTGAATAGAGCACTGGCCCTGGAGTCAGGAGGACCTGAGTTCAAATCCAGCCTCAGACACTTAACACAAAAAGTAGCTGTGTGACCTTGGTGAGTCACTTAACCCCAATTGCCCTCCAAAAAGAAAAAAAAGGAGAAATTCTACTTTGAGTTGTGCTCAGGTGGGATTTCTCTGTGATAATGTTTGTAGATGTTTTGGAGTAATTCTCTTCTTCTGAGTTTGTGTCTTGATCATCCCTAGCACAATAATAGCGTATTGTGGTGGGATTCTTTTTGTTTGCTAGCACATTTTTCCAACCTACTTCCTCACTTTATATTTGGGTCAGGTTCTGCACACTTTTGGAGAGAATGTTGGGATTAGACTTATCCAGTTGGGTCTTTCTACTGAATTCTTGGGAATTGAGTGCTGTATTTTTCCAGGATCTTAGGAACAGCTTCATCTGGGGACCAGCAAGTTTTCAGTTCTCCTAAAGTGATATGATGTAGGTCAGAATCTGATCACTGCTCTTCTAAGTCTGAAAGTCTGAAAATTCTTAGATTGGGTAAGGGTCTATGTAACACTTCTGTTATTTAGTTGCTATTTGGAATTTCTAGCACACGACTGTCAGACTCAATCATTACCAGTCAGCTGAAAAGCTCCAGATTTATAGAACTATAAGATTCCAGTTTGATTTGGGATTCCTGCCCTAGATATTCTGCTTTAGTCTTCAGGCTAAGCTAGAGTCTGGAAGTGAGACCCTGGTCAACTTCTGGAATCATAGTTGTACAACCGAACCTGTTTTTAATTTAGTGCACAGTTTAAGGCCCAAGACGACTCCTGACTGTGGAATGCCACTTCTACAAACAAGTCCTCTCTTCAGCCCAACCTGGAACTGAATAGTGAGGAATAGCAATGCCATCTGGGACCTGCTCCCAATCCTGCATAGGGTCAGTGTCCTCCTGTATGTATCTGGGACATCTTTCCCTGCTGCACAGCCTTAGTCTTCTTTCAGTTCCTGTGCTCTATGTGTTCTCTAAACAAATACTCCTGGAGAGAACACATCCCCTAGGCACACAGAGCTTTTTCTTTTTTCCTATTTCCCTATGGTGACCTAGACTGGAAATATGTTTTTTTGTTTTCCTTGAAGTTCCTGATCAGGATTCATTCTGCTGTATTTCTCAATCTTTGTGGAGGAGTCATGTTGGGGGTGTTAAGTTGTATTTCTTCCCTCTATGCGTCCATATTGGCTCTATGCCTTGTTCATAATCTTTTAACATCTTACTCTACCCAGCTGGGCAACTTCAATATTCATCTTGATGGACTTGGCCTCCAACTTTATCAGCCCTCTCCACTCCCAAAGTATGCATTCCTATTCTTCCTAAGATGACCACAAAGATAATCACATCTTTGATTTCATCATAACTCAGAACCATTTAACTACCTTCCCTCAGAGATTACCTTCCCTTTACACTCCACTTATATCTATATAATTACTTGTATATCATCTATTCTATTAGGATAGGAATGCCTTGAAGGCTGACTTTTGACTTTTAATTGTATTCCTTGTGTTTGTCACATAGTGAAAGAACAATATGTGCTTATTACCTGACTAGCTAAGTGATTCATCTGCCATTTAAAGCCCTCCATTGTGTAGCAAGAACCCACTTTTATAGATTTATTTTCTATCACTCCCCTTCTCACTCACTATGTTCTAGCAAACTGGACTACCAGCTATTCCCCAAAGTGACCCTGGCAAATCCTACTTCATTGTAGTCATAGGCCCCTTCAATTCATTCCTTATTCTCTGCCATATTTCATATGATGCCTTAGTTCCCTTCAAGACTAAGTTCTGATGGCACTTCCTGTTTAATTTTCCCTGATTCCTCCTATCCTCCATATGATAGAGGTTGCAGTGGATAGAACACTGGTTTTAGAGTCATGATGACTTGAGTTCAAATTCAGCCTCAGATGTGTGAGGTTAGCTGTGTGATCCTTGGCAAGCAAGTCACTAAACCTCTGCCTGCCTCAGTTTCCTCATCTTTAAAATAGGGATGATTGTGACTGGGGCACAGTGAATAGAGCACCAGCCCTGGAGTCAGGAGGACCTGAGTTCAAATCCAGCCTCAGACACTTAACACAAAAACTAGCCATCTGACCTTGGGCAAGTCACTTAACTCCAATTGCCCCACCTTGTCCCCTCCAAAAAGCAAAAAATAAAATAGGGGTGATATAAGCACCTACCAGAGTTGTGAGGATCACATGAAATAATATTGATAAAGTACTTTTTAAAATGTTAAAACTCAATAAAATTCTACCTATTATTATTAATAATAGTAATATTGTCATTAATATTATTATTGTCAGAGGTTAAATAGTACAGTAGATAAACATGGAGTCAGGAAGACTTGAGTTTAAATCCAGCCTAAGTCACTTAGTAACTATGTGACCCTGAGCAAACCACTTACTCCTTGTCTGCCTCAATTTCCTCAACTGTAATATGGGAATAATAATAGGAGCTTCCTCACAGGATTGTTGTGAGGATAAAATGAGATATTCACAAGGAACTTAGCCTAGCATCTTACAAGTAGTAAGTGCTTAATAAATACTTGCTTTATTGGTAATAGTAGGAGTATTATTTACCTCTTCAAATATTTCTAGTCTTTTACCTGCTTACCCTTTTCTATTCATCAGTGCCTACTTCATGCTACATTTCTAGATTCACATGATATGTCCTCCCAGTGCCATAGAAGTCCTCTACGGACAGAGATTGGTTTGTCTTTGTCTTTGTGTCTCTAGCCCCTAGCACAATTCTTTGTAAAAATTAGGCATTTAATAAACATTTATTGAATTGAGGTGAAGTGAATTGTATATGAATTGCTATGACCTGAAACTCTCCTGTCTCCCCAGTTAGGCTAGAAACATCATGGAGTAAACAACTGTCTTTGTTTTTTTTTTTTAAATCTCTGCATTGCCAACCTAAAACCCCAACTAATTTTGTAAAGTTATTTTTGTGACTCCAGTTGTCCTGGGCTGAGCCTGACTGAGATTAGTAGTACCTTGATAGATTTACTCTCAATAATAGTCCAGAATGAGACACTCATAAGTCATTCAACAATTAACAAATCAGAAATTTAATTAGCCACAGCAGGAAACTATTCAACAAGGATCACATTGAGGACATCTTGAGTTGATTCCACTGAGCAAAGCTCCCCTGCCTCTGAGTTGTATATCATGGTCCAACAGCCAAACCTCAGAGCTTTCTTTAAGCTCCGAGTCTATTTTGTTCTTTGGGGATTAGAAAATTATGTCAGTGACCTGAGCCTTTAGTCCTCTGGGCCAGCCATATTTCCTTCATTTTTAAGGGAAAAAATTAACATAACTATACTGTCTATTGGGATAGAGGGTTATGCAAATTAACACATTGCTCTCACCATAGTAAACTCCTTCAAAGGCCCATCTTTTAATTTAATACCAGCATTTTTCTAATGGCACAATGAAAACACTGTAGTCCCAAAATAATTGAAGTTAAATATCATTCAAATGTCCTGAGCTGGCCTCAACGGCTCCTAAATAAGGAATTACAAAGGAAAAGTGGTATCCAGGATATCAAAAACACGTATGAAAGAGAGAGAAGCATTGTGAGGCGATAACGGTGTTAACTGATGGCAAACCTTCACGATCCACTGTTGTTGACTCAATGTCAAGAACCAAAGGAAGGCCCCAGAATACCGGTTGGATATCCTGCGGTGAACCATGAAAGGGCATGCACACAAGATGGGCAGACATGAGTTGGGTGAATTACAGCCTGAACTATTGGAGAGAATAATCACATTGAGACAATCGCTAGAGCATTTGAGCCCCTCGGTATTGGACACATTGTAATGCACATAGTAGGTTGTTTGGGGGGGGAATGGGGAGAAAGAGGTGCAGTTTGAGGGGAAGGAGGAGGGAGATTGCTTGGGGATTTTTTTTAAGCCAGAAAAGGAAGGTGGGGTAGAGAAGGAGACCAGGTACATGATGAGCTCTTCTTCAGAACTCCTTCTATCAATTCTGATCAGAATCTACTAGTATCTAGAGTCTTAGATTCTCTGGGTCACCCACTGAAAGGTTAAATCACTTGCTTTGGCTAATATGGGCCAGTGAGTGTCGGGGGCAGGCCTTGAGCTCATCTCTTCCTGCCTAGACTCTCTCTCTATCTACTACGCCACACTGCTTCTCAGTAGGTTCTTAATAAATTGAATTTAATTGAATAGGTGAATGAATTGGAAAGGAAAATGCTTAATTATCTAAGGCAGATTGCTTCACTCAGGGAGCCAAATATATTTCATTTCAAGACTATATTTTATTTACTTAGATTAGCCTTGATTATATTTTTCCCCTAAATTCCCTGAGGCCTAGGTCCTCTTGTATGGTGACGTTTGTCTTCTTTAGCTGTGTGTGTGTGTGTGTGTGTGTGTGTGTGTGTGTGTGTGTGTCTAAGAGGCTACATACATCTATGGACATTGAGAGTGAGTCTAGGAGCTATATTTAATTGAATTATTTTATTTATTGTACATGAAACAGAGGTCTTTTGTCAACAGGCTTTTAAATAAATAAAGAGTAAGTGGTTATTTGCTTTTCACCATTCTATATAGCTGACGAACTTAGCAAATGACAAGTGCAGTTTTTAAGCACCCTGTGTGAGGAAGCCCATTGGCTGCAGCAAAGAAAACCACCTCTATTCCAATGCAGCAATTCTCCACTGTCCATATCCCAAGAGGACAAAAAGAAAGACAGAAAGACTTTTAAGTCACAGCAGCGTAAATGTAGAGCAAGAAGGAACCTTGGAGGGTCTTCTTCCAACCCTTTCATTTTGGAGATGAGAAAACTGAGTCCCAAAGTGACCAATCAACTTACCTAAAGTTCTCTGATACCAAAACCCATTTCTTCTTCCACAACACCACACTGAGAACTTTTCAACCATCAGACAGAATTCTTATCACTTCCCTCTGAGAGAGAAAGTTCAAGTGAGAATTTGCTTTAATTTGCTTTCACTGCTTGTTGATAGCATTTTCAACCTGGAATCAATCCCCTATCCCTCTCTTATCCTTTCCAATTGCCCCATAGTAGCAGGAGGCCAAGTGGAAGTGTTTATGGACAGGAGAGGGATCCAGGGAGGGCAAGCATTGCATTTTTCTGCCTCAACAATAAAAGAGTTGGGACAAATCCAGTGGATTTGATCAATGGATCTAACAAAACAATTTGAGACTTTATGGCTTATTGATCAAGGAACTGTGCCTGAGAGGTGCCCATCCATCACCTTCGAGGCTAGAGAACTCCCAGGGAAAACACGACTCTGGCTGCAAATCACCAACCACCAACCTGGATTCAAAAGTTCAATAGGTCTGTCTATCTGAAAAATCCAAGTCAATCCTCACAGCATGGTTTTATTTGCACATATGAGCTCACAAGAGGAAAGTTCCTCAGTGGAAAATGTCTTACTCTGGTTGGAACATCAGTCCCCAAGTAGTTTTTAATTGTTTGAAACAGTTTGTACATAAAGAAGGATGGGATTTAGAAATGGTGCCTTCTACTGGGCAATCCTGCCTCCTTTAGCAGCATGAATTTGTAAAATTGAAAGGAGCCTTGAAGGTAAGAAACCAGACCTCCCTGCTGCTAGTATGTTAGCTCTAAGCTGATCTCCCATCTACACTCTATATCCCTTGGATGTATTTAGTTATCTGAGTGTTGTCTTCTGCATTAAAATGTGAGCTACTTGAAATTACGGACTTTGTCTTTATGTGTCTTTGTATCCTCAATGCTTAGCACAGTGCCTGAACGTAGTAAGCCCTTAATGCATGTTTGTTGACTGACTGACAGTCAGAATGAGATTCTACATTCAGTGCTAGAATGGACCTAAGAAGTCAGCTCCCTTAGTCTCAAGGTCCAGAGTGTCTTGTTCAACATAACCCAGGTATTAAGTAACATGACCCTGCCAAATGTTCTCCACTACAAACGAAATTTCTCTACATCCTTCAATCATTTCTGAACAACATAGAAGCCCCTCTCAACTGTAACCTTCTTCATGGGGTCATCCCTAATTGCCTTCTGTCCTCCTCAGAAGCAACCTATTGTTTATATTTATATTCTCAGTCCTGTCAACTGAGACCCCATTTGGGGTTTTCTTGTAAAAGATATTGGAGTAGTTTACCATTTGCTTCTCCAGCATATTTGACAGATGAGGAAATTGAGGCAAACAGGGTGAAGTGACTTGCCCTGGGTCACACAGCTAGAAAACGTCTGAGGTCAAATTTGAACTCAGATCTTCCTGAATTTGGGTCTGGTGTTCTATTTACTATAACACCTACCTGCCCAAACTTATTGTTACTGCAACTCATATAGCACTTTGTATCTATTGCTTCCTATTATAAACATTTGTATATTCCACAAAGACCTGAATTATCTCTATGTCTCTCCCAATACCTTGAATACAATAGTGTTCAGTTAACATACACTGAATAGATGAACATAAATGATAGTATATGCCACAATTTCCAGACCTTTGTTGTTTTCATGTTTTACACCAGGTCTCCCTGTCTTGACCAAGTTGAAAACTTTGCCACTCATGAGTCTGATGCCAATAATGATGAGTACAGAAGCCTTAAGGCCTGCTCTCTTTTTTGACCTGCATCAACTTGCCACTTATTAAGTAGGCTGGTTTAGGCCTTCTGATCCCAGGGGCTTGGCACATCGAAGTTGAACTTAGAACACATCACTTGCTTGACTTCAGACCTTCTACGATTCAAAACTGAGGCCAAGTGATCCAACAACCTCAACTTCTCCCAGTAACAGATTACAACCAGGTGCCACCACACCCAGCCATTTACAGCCATTTCACCATTCTGCTTGCCTCACTCTAGATATCCTCCTATTTGCCAAAACCCATCTCAAAACATAGGATGCTCTACCAGATGTAGCTAACTGGCTAGGATGTTGCCATCATCTAAGATGCTTTGATAGACCTGTGATCTCATCAACATGGATATTTCTTCTAACAATGGAAATCACAACAATCTATACCTTTCTCATTTTGTGTGACTCTTGAAAATGTATTCCTATAGATCTTTCACGGTAGGAGGAGTGTCCATTCAAAATACTCCTGCTCTGAGCCTACCTCTCATTTTCTCAATGCTACAGTGATACAAGTATAGCATACATATTGTTTATCCGTTATTCCTCAAGTGATCAACCCATCTTGTTTTCCCATCATAAATCTTTCTAATGACATCCTTTACACCATAGCTCTTGAAAAACTCTTGGCTACCACCTTTATTGGGTTGCAACATCTACCACAAACATCTCTATTGCCACTTGGATAAAATTCTTCAGAAGTGGGGAAAGCAAGAGGAAGGACTAACTGTGCCTTTCTTCATCAGCATCATGTCTCAAAGTCAGAGGATCACTGAATTGAAGCCCTAGAGATGGAAGACAGCTCAGCAGACACAGAGTCCAAGTAACACTGAAAAATAATGTTATTAAAGTAAATGAACCTTTTTTCTGAGGGAAAATCTGACAAAAAACCTGAATTTCCCCAAAGGCATTCCAGTCACTCTTCTCCTCCAGTTCCATACTTTCATTAAAAAAGCCTAATATTACATTAGCTCTTTTAGCAAATGTGTCCCAGTGTAGCTTAACCAAGTCATTACCCTCCTAAACTTGTACATGTGATTTTTTTAAATCCTTGATGTAATATAGGTACCATACTCTATAAATCAGTACAATTTTTTCCATATTCCTAATGCAATCCTTTCATTTTACATATTAGTCATGTGATCAAAAGGCATTTTAAGTGTTTACTATGGTGCCAGGCTATGTAGTAGGTACTAAGAATGCAAAAAAGAAAGCTAACACACCACTGAAGGAGTGTTCATTCTAATGGGGGAGAAAACCTGTAAATAACTAGGCATTCATAAGATATATTCAGAGGGATGAAGGTAATCTGAAAAAGAAAGAAAGAAAGAAAGAAAGAAAGAAAGAAAGAAAGAAAGA
>NW_027185876.1:16992209-17002126 GCF_028583685.1 Petaurus breviceps papuanus
AAAGAAAGAAAGAAAGAAAGAAAGAAAGAAAGAAAGAAAGAAAGAGAAAGAAAGAGAAAGAAAGAGCAGCAAGGGAGACTAGGAAAGACTTCCTGCAAATACTGAGATTTGAATGAGTTTTGGGGGAAGCCAGGGAAACTAAAAGACTGAGAAAAGGGGGCAGCAATTACAGATGCAAGATCAGCCAGTTCCAAAGCATGGAGATGGGAGATGGAGCAAGAGGGACTGTGCTGGATTAGATGAAAAAAACCAAGACCAAGAAAGTCAAAGTGATTGCACAATGGAACATAGTAGGTTATTTGGAGACAAGGATTATTTCTCATTTTGTCTTTGCATTCCCAGTTTCTGAGCACCTAAAAGTAAATGGTATAATGTAGAGCAGGCCTGCCTTATAGTTAGGCTCTAGGTACAAATTCTAACCCTGAAATATGCCAATTTTGTGACCCTAGGCAAGTTATTTAATGTTTCAGTTCCCTAAGTAACTCTCTAAAATGGTAACATAAATTAGACCACATCAAACTCATGTGATTGGCAAGATTGATCAAAAAAAGATACTGGAAGGTAAGTAGAAAAGCAGGTATACTAATGCACAGTCAGTAGAACTCTGAACTGACCCAGTCATTCTTAATTTGCAGCTAGGTCTTAAGCATGCTTGCCATTTGACCTAACAATACCTCTACAAGGTCAACACCAGAAAGAGATAAAATAAAGGAAAAGAAACCATACGTATAAAAGTATATTTAGCAGCACTTTTTGTGGTAGTAAAGAACTGAAAAAAAGGGGACAATGGGAATCAATTAAGAAATGGCTGAATAAATTATGGTATATGAAGGCAATGGAATACTTCATGCTGCAAGAAATTATGAAGGTTGGGAAAAGGGTCTACACATCTCTGATTCTCTCCTACTGGAAGGCTGAGGCTGGTGGATCTCTTGAGCTTAGGAGTTCTGAGCTTCAGAAAGGGGAACACTAATTGTATAGGTCTACATTAAGTCTGGAACCAATACAGTGAGCCTCCAAGATTAGGGTGTCACCAAACTGCATAAGGAGTGGCAAACCAACCCAGGTCTGAAAGGAAGCAAGTCAAACTTTTAGTGCCAATCAGAAGTGTAATTAGGCCCAACATGGGCAAAATTGGAAGACCTAGTCTCAATTTTTTTTAAACAAATAAACGATGAGGATGTTTCACAGAAATGTGGAAAGACTTGTATGAACTAATGTGGAATGAAATAAGAGGAAGCTGAAGAATAATTTATGCAACTACAATATTATGAAGATAAATGAAATCCAGGTTTCTCTGGATGTGCCCAGCTCTAACATGGAACCTGGCCTACACAACTTCAATATTTTAGAATGTTGATGAGTAGTAATGAACAACCAAAATCTTGGATGACTTACAGAAACATACTACCCACCTCCTGACAGAGAAGTGATGGATGGACTCAGAGTACCAACTAAAGAATGCTTTTTGGACATGGACAATTGTTGGGGAGGGGGGAGAAGTTGTTTGAGTATGGATGACAAAAATCTTCTCTTTTTCCCCAATGGAGGAAAATGATGTGTAAAGGAAAGAAAATAGACTTTTGCCAATTGGAAAAAATAATTTTAAACAAACCATAACTTACAGATCAACTGATAATCTGCATCCATAGAGGACATTTTTACCATAGAACTCCCTGCACTCAAGAAATAACAGATTTAAACAAGAAAAAATTCACATCATCTAGAACACTATCCTGCACATTTTAGGAACTTGTAAAGTTCCTACTAAATTTCAGTGAATTTGAATTTAATCAAGTTGAATGAAATATAACTTCAAGTTCTCTGTTTTCAGACACAGTATACTTTCTACCGTATCACACTGTTTCTAGTACAGATTAATGCAAATGTGATACAATCAAAAGATAACTGGATTGGAGTCAGGAAACCTGGGTTCAAATCCTCTATCTGCCTCCTATCCCTTGTGTGACCTTAGCTAGTCACTTACCTTTTCTGTATCTCACTCTCCACATCACTAAAATGGAAGGATTGGACTAGATGACCTCTCAGGACCTTTCTACTTGTGACTTTATGATTCTAAAACCTGTCTTTGATAGGGTGTCTACAGCACCACCCTTATAATTAGTTATGCAATTATAGTCAATAAGCATTTATGAAGTAATAAGACTATAATCTTGGTGCCAAAGGAGATTACTGTCTAGTTGGAGAGGTCAAATTTATATATATTAAATCATTAGAGAATCTCAAAGATGCCACATGAGTTCAAGGCAGAAAGAAATCAGTGAGGGATATCATCAAGGCGGGAGAATTTGAACTAAGCCTTGGGAGAAAGGGATCTGGATGGATGGCAAAGAGAAAGGAATGTATTCAATGCAGTGAGAACATTTTCAGTAAAAGCCCAAAGCAAGACTGTAAGAACAAGAAAGACATGGAGGGCAGCAGAATATTTTGACCAATTGATCCCTCTCCACCCACCCACCCACCCACCCACCCCCATGCCTAAAGATCCTTACTGAGCTCCCTGACCAAAAAATGGAATCAAACCTGGTCAGATTAGCACTGCCTGCCTACTTCTAGGCTGGTCTGGATATGTGTCTCTATGTGCATCTTTAGGGTACCGGTACTGACCTCCTGGCTTACGCTGATGGCAGGTCTTCAGTTTCAGCTAAAAGCAAAGCAAGTGCTTTGGAAATTCCTGGTCATCCATTGTCCTTGTATGAACAGCCAGGGGACATTGAGTTGCAGAGTGTGTGGCTTTGAAGCCAGCATTGCTGGCTCTGCTCCAAGATCTTACTCCTGGTGACCTTGCGCTGCCATTTGGTGTTAAATATAGAATGTAGGGGCCAGGGTGACAGCTCCAGAGTCCTGGGCAAGTCCTATTCATTCCTGTCTCTCCATTTATCACCATCTGTTTATCTCCATATTTTATAGTGCTAATCATCCTAATACTGAGCAACTTCCAATTCCATCCCTTAGCCACAGGCTAAATTATAATACTAGCTCACATTTACATAGCACTTTAAGGCCTGTGAAGTGGTTTAAGCACAGAAGCTAATTTGATCCTTACAAGGAGAGGCCAGTGCCATTATTATCTGAATTCAACAGATGAAGAAACAGAGGCTCTGCATCTTCAGGAATTCAAAATCCAGCATTCAAGTCGATCAACAAGTATTTATGATAGACCTACTGTGTGTCAGCCCCATGGACCCACGAATACAAAAGTGAGGCAAAACTCTAACCATTATACAACATTGCCCTATGGTGGTGGGAAGACACCTCTAATAACTACAAATATCATAACAATATAGGCACACTTTTTTTTTAATTCACTAGATCCCCGAGTGAGATTTTTTTTTTCCACTTTGGGGAGAAAGAGAGAAGAAACAAGCATATATTAAACACCCACTAGGTGCCAGGTACTGTACTAATAATGGAAAATAGGTTCAAATGAGGGATTTAGTCACAAATCTATTCCAATGCAAAATGTATTGGTCACCTCTTATGTACTGTGCTCAGTGTTGGAAATACAAAGATAAGTGAGACCTACTGCCTACCCTCAGATAGCTTCCATGTGGTGGGGAAATAACGAATATCTGAAAATAACTGAAAGAATTATGAAATATCAAAGTGAACCGAACAGGTTCAAAGTACCCTGGAAAATCAAAAAGAAAAAAGCAACCTTTGGCATTTGCTGAGTTTGGTGCATACTAAATCTAATCCCCTGTAATCTCTGCATTTACATTCCACAAAATGAAAACTGAGGAAGGAGCCTCTAACTAAGCAATTACTGGATTTAGATCTGGAAGGAACCTTTAAGAGCATTTGAGGCTTCTTTAACTTTTTCAAAGTTCCCTTTGGCAGGCAGGCTGGTGAAACCTTAAAATCCCTTATCAGAATCAGACTTTACAATGCACAAAATAAACCCAAAGCATTACAAAAAAAATCCCTGACCTTCCACCCCTTCATTTTCCAGAGGTTCTGAGAAGGGAATGACTTGCCCAAAGTCACACATAGAGTTAGTAGCAGAGCTAACTCCTAGCACAATTCACATTTTGATGTACTGCCTTGTAAAATTCCAGAATTTTTCTTATGGGAATCTCACATCCCCAATAATTGAGTATTATTTCCTCTAGATAAAGAACACCTCATTTTGGTTTTCTTGGCAAAGATACTCCAGTGCTTTGTCATTTCTTTCTCCAGCTCTTTTTATAAGCTGTGTAAACTGAGGCAAAACAGTTAAGTGATTTGCCCAGGGTCAAACAGCTAGTAAGTATCTGGGGCCAGATTTGAACTCACAAAGGTGAGTTTTCCTAACTGTAGGCCTGGAACTTTAGCCATTATGCCACATAACTGCCGCCTTACATCTCCTATCCAGGGGTGGGGAATCTGTGGCCTCAAGTCTTTTGAATCCACACTTTACAGAACTGATCCTCTTAATAGAAGGATTTGCTCTGTAAAGTTTGGATTCAGCCAAAGGATCGTACTTGAGGACCTAGAGGGCCACATGTGGCCTCCAGGCCACAGGTTCCCCACCCTTGTGACCTATACCATATGGGTATAAATGACCCAATTAGCCCTTTACCCTATGAAGTTCAGGGAAGTGGACAGGAAAACAGGAAACCCATGGCACTGGAGACCTTTCTGCTTTGCAGTTAAAATCAGTACAGAAACTATTGCTAAAAACCACCCCAGAATTAAAACTGACCCACTTGTCTGGTACCTGCCCTGTATCTGCATTTTCCTAGGTGAGGAGCCAGCTACGGAGGCCCTACTCTGTTAGAAGTAGCAGACAGTGAATAAACCCTGAACAACCCCAGCATTACTTCTCTGAGCTGCACCTTCTGTGATGAAACCCTACAGTTCCTTTGCAGTGACATCGCAGACACAGGACTAAGTTTCCCAGCTGAAATTTGTATGTCTAACATTTGAGAAGGAATTGTTGTAGCTGTTGCTTGTAAGTAGAGACAGGGTAGATCCTTCTTTCTTGGGCAATTCTTTTTTGTTTTTTGCAGACAACCATCCAGCAGCCTGGAATTAGCCCAAATTTTTTGCACTCAGAGACAAGAGCCAGTGGTAATACAGAGAAGTACTATTTCCAGAGTCACCTGAGCCCCAGGAATCCCTCCATTCCAAACTGGAATTATGGCACTCTGACCAGATAACTTCATGAAGGTCAATTTCCCTGCCTCTTCTTCCCTTCTCTAGCCCTTCAGTGCCTACTAAAGGAAAATAAGGGACCTAAGATTCCAAGGGATCTGTTTTTATCTATCTCCTATGAATTCAGCACTGCTACTAAGGCTGTCTGAAAATGATTCAAACCCTATCTTGAAGACAATAAGGGACAATAATTCCCTCATAAATAGACTGAATTGTCTTATGAGGCAATGAGTTCACTATCACTAACAGTGTTCAAGTAGAGAGTGGATGACCACTTCTCAAGGATCCAACTGCTGATATTGTCTCAACTTACTGCCTAATGGTTAATGTCCATAAGAATAGGAATAGAGCCCAGAACTGTGATTTCATTGGTATGGGGGTCCCCACATCAGATGGCTCAATCTGCCAATTCAGGTTGGCACTTTCTCAGCAACTTATAGTCTTAGAGAGTGGCCTGTAGAACTGAAAGGTTGAATTCCTTGTCAAAGATCACATAACCAGTATGTGTCAGAGGGAGCACATAAACCTAGGTCTGTCTCCTAAATCAGCTCTCTCTCCACTATACCATATTCCACAAACATAATTAGGATGTTTCCCCTCTATTTGCCCCATCACAATGATTTTTAACCCCAATATACAGTGTTTCCTCTTCCTTGATCACTATTCCTTCAGTCTTATACTCTTCAAACCTACCTCTTCAATGCCTTAGATCCACCTTCTCCATCCACTGTGCCTGTGGAATGACTGCTTCATAATTAACAAACTTAACCTTTTGTCCTAAACCTCTTTCTTTCTCATTCCTTCTGTTACCTTGCTGAGACCTGGATCTATCCTCATGACACTGCTTCCATCACCACCCTTACCAGGGATGGATATATTTTCTTTTATAACCCCCAACTCACTGGTCACAATGGGATGTCAGTTATTGCTTTGTCCCCATTGCCATTTCTAGGGCTTCTTTCTACCATGTCCACCAAACAACATCTCCTTCTTTGAGGTCCACAGTTATCACTCAAGCCAAATTCTGGTGGTTGTTTCAATCCCCAGAATATCCTTCTTACCTCAATGAATTCAGCTCACAGTCTTTCTTTTCTGCCAATCTCTTGCTCTTATGCTCAGGAACCTCAACATACTTTTTGATTTTCCCTCAAATACCTTAATTCCCCAGTTCTTCAGCCTTCTCAATTCCTATTATTTATTCTTCCACTCCATCTCACCTAGACACAGAGATGGTCATATCACCATTACTCACAAGTATTCTACTTCTTTGTTTGGGAACTCTATGATTTCTTTATCTGATCATCATATTTTATCATTCTGTCTCTACTTGGGCCTTACAACCTTTGACCCTATGACTTCTATTCCTTGCACCTTTCTGTTCTTTCCCAGCCCATCAGCCCTGCACAAGCTACATTCTCACTTTACCTATATTGACCTCTTGGAGAACAATGCAAATCTATATTATCCTCTCCCTTGTTCCCTTGTGCTATCATTGATCATGCCTTGCCTAACTTTAATCTTATATTACCCTACTTTCCTCCTGCTCTGCTCTTTTTCACATGCTTTGAAAGAGAGCTTGAGGAAATGACCAAACTCTACTGACTGGGCCCACTACAAATTTGTGTTAACTATTCTCACCTGAGCCCTCACTGTAGCAAGGCAAACATTACATTTGTCCCCACTCCCATAGTGGCTATTTTAAATATTTTTATTTCTCCTCAAGCTTCCTGTAGTAACCATGAATATAAGTTTCCTGATGTCAGGGACTATCTTTCTTTTGCTTATATTCATATTTCCAGCATTAGCATTGTACCTGGCACAGAGCAAAAACTCAATAAATGCTTGTTGCCTGGACTTGACTCCTTCTACCCTTTCAGTTAAGTTAACTTCCTCTCTTACTTCACCAAAAAATAAACTGAAACCACTTAACCAACATTCCACTTCCTCCATTCAAACATTCTTCACTCCATTCTAAGATAAGGAAATCACCCATCTTCTTATCAATGCAAACACCTCTACATGAACCTTTGATCTCATCCCTTCTTGATTTCTATGGCAAATTGTCCCCACTATCTCCTCCCTATTTCTCTTATCTTCAATTTCTCCCCATCAACTGATGTTTTCCATAACCATACCTATATTTGCCCCCTCCTTAAAAAAAAATGCTCCCTTGATCTACCATTCCCATTTGCTATTGCTTTATATCTCTCTTTCCCAATAATGACTATACTCCTCGGGAAACTCATTTATCTGCACATAGTGCTTCTTCTATATATTATCCTCTTTTCTAATTCCTCTAGAATCTGGTTTATGACCTCATCTAACTCTAACAGCCCTCTCCAAAGTTAGCAATTATCTCTTAATGGCCAAATCTGATGGTCTTTTCCACAATCCTCATTACTTTCTAACCTCTCTACAACATTAAACACAATTGATCGCCTGATTCTCCTGGATGTTCTCTCCTTTCTGGATTTTCATGATACACCTCTCATCATTCTCTTCCTTCCTATCCAAATTCTCCTTCTTGGTCTCCATTTCTGATAGTTCCTGCATATACTACTCAAAAACCATGATTATCCCCCAAGGCTCTGTCCTGAATTTTCTTTTCTTTTCACTTTATACTATCTCTCTTGGTGATCTCATGAGCTCCCATCAGTTCCATTATCCCTTCCATTACCAAGTCTACTCAGATGCCTCCTATATCTATATATCCAGCCCTAGTTTCTCTCCTGAGCTACAGTTACACATCACCAGCTATCTCTTAGACACCCCTCAGTAAATGTCTTGTGAGCATCTTCAACCAAACATTCTTTTCTCAAAACTTTCCTAACTTCCCTACTACTTATGAAGCCGCAATAATCATTCTCCCAGTCACCCAAACTTACAATCTTGGTGCCATCCTGGACTCCTTATTTTCCTTCACACATCCAGTCAGCTACCAAATAGAATTCTTTCTACCTTCACAATACCTCAGCTATATATCCCCTTCTCTCCACCTCTCCCCCCTTCTCTTATATAGCCTTCACCTGAGTCAAATGCTCCTGATCACTCATTTCAATTGTTGCAATAGCCTTCTGGTTGGTTTCCCTTCCTTAAGTCTTCCCCCACTCTAATCCATCTTCTATTCAGTCACCAAGCTGACTTTTCTCAAGTGTAAGAATGATCATGTCACCACCATCATTCCCAATTAATAAGCTCATTGGCACACTATTACCTCCACGATCAATTATAAACTCCATTTTTTGGCACTTTAAGCCATTTGCCACCTGGCCCCTTTCTACATTTCCAATCTTTCTATACTTTATGAACTTCCATGTACTCTACCACTGCCCTTCTTGTTTGTCCTTGCATCGTGGCACTCCATCTCCCATTTCCATACCTTTACACTGGCTGCTCCCTACCAGTCCTAAAAGTATATGTCCCCTCAAATCTGTTTCTCAGTTTCTCTGGCTTCCTTCAAGAATTAGTTCAAGTCGGGGGGCGGAGCCAAGATGGCAGAGTAGAAGCACGAACTTCCCACAGCTCCAGCTTCCACCCTCCCCAATCCATGTAAAAAGGGGACTCTAAACAAACTTTGGAGCTGCAGAACCCACAAAATGACACAGAGAAGCTAACCTGCCGCTGAGGACAGCCCGGCAGGCCGGCAGGAATCCGCCAGCCCAGCACTCTGGGAGCCGAGCCCAGCACCACTCCGAGGCTTTAGCCCCAGGGCGGGCCTGACCAGCTGCCAACCAGAGGGACTCCAGATCAGCAGCAGCTGTGGCCTTTTCCAGATTTATCAATACATAGATGCGAAGGACAAGGTGAGAGGCCAGTGCAGTCTGGACTTTGGGACCCAGGAAGTGGGAGTGCGTGGCTTTTACCCCCCAGAGCGAGAAACCGCTGAGACGCCAGCACAGCCTGCCAGCGCCACTTGGCGGCTTCAGCTCCTGGCCTGCAGAGTGTAGGGGGACCAAGCACCAGTCTGAGGGGTCATCGCTCTTGCTTTAACCTGCTTGGATCTGGATTGCAGTCTAGGGTGGAGGTCCTGGGGTGTGTGAGCAGCTTGCCAGAGCGTGTGGAGACCTCAGAGAGGGCACCCATCTAATACCTCTGGCAGCTGAGAAAACCCCAGCATTTGGGACGAAAACTCCCCTGTCTGGTGGCAGAGTCCTACTGTGGCAAAAAGACCAAAAGTCAAATCATTGAGTGGCAAAATGAGCAGGCAAAGGAAACAAAGCAGACAGAAGATTCCAACATTACACTCCTATTTTGGGGATGAGAAGGAGCAAGGCATGGAACAGGAGGAAAACAGTGAAGTCAGAACTCCTGCACCAAAAGCTTCAAAGGAAAATACAAGCCGGTTACAGGCCATAGAGGACCTTAAGAAGCAGATAAGAGAAGTGGAGGAAAAATTGGGAAGAGAAATGAGAACAATGCAAGAAAATTATGAAATGAGAGTCAACAGCCTGACTGAAGAAAATAAAACCTTAAAAAACAGACTGACTCAAATGGCAAAGGAGGCTCAAAAAAGCAATGAGGAGAAGAATGCCTTAAAAAGTCGAATTTGCCAGATGGAAAAAGAATCTCAAAAGCTCACTGAGGAGAATCATTGCTTCAGAATTAGATTGAAGCAAATGGAAGCTAATGACTTTATGAGAAATCAAGATGCTGTTAAACAGATCCAAACAAATGAAAGAATAGAAGGCAATGTGAAATAGCTCATGGGAAAAACCACTGACCTGGAAAATAGATCCAGGAGAGATAATTTAAAAATTATT